>NW_006408533.1:25159746-25183347 GCF_000296735.1 Chrysochloris asiatica | reverse complement strand
TTCGGCCCACAGTCCCTTTCCCTCTCTGGATCCAAAGTCCCCAGCTGCTTCATCACTCCATGTCATCGTCTCTGTCTCTATTTCAGGCATCTCTGTTTCTCTGGGTAGGGTCCCGCTCTCGGCTCTTCTCCATTGATGATCCCAGAGACCTCTGCTCCTAGGCTGGAGAATTAATCACTCCTTTCCTTGTTACAAAACGTCTACCTTTGCATTTCCAACCCTCATAATCCATTCTGATAAGAATTATTCACTACAGTATCATGAGTTACCCATCTGTATTTCCTTTCCTCAGCTCCGCCCAGACAGATTGAATAGTACTCACTGGAGATTCTGCCTTCCTCCATGCCCCCTAGCACTAGGTTCCCTCTTGAAAGCTTGCAAGCCAGTCACTTCTTGCCTTTGTAGTTCCCCCCTACCCATTTGAGTATCCAATGTCCCAGTTGCTCATCTCTGTCCACTCTGTGTGTGGAGGGGGTGGGAATGTTTCTTGCTGTAAGGATTTGAACCTTCTTTTGAGTCGCTGCTCCATAGGTATAGGTCACATTCATCAGATTGTATCAGCTCACTCTTTTTTTAAATTTTTCCCTCTTCTTTCTTCTCCTTGTTGAGCTCTGATCATCCAGTCATCCGGTCCAGGTCACGTGGGTATCATCTGCAAGTGTGGGCACTCCTATGCATATGCCCTCTCTTCCCATCAGCCGGTAGCTCCACTCTCCTTTCGAGTCCTCCGTGGCCACGCCACTGACTCTGGGCCCAAGAGTCCCCAGGTCTCCTCATACTGCTTGCCAACCAGGTCCCCTACTGGGTCCACAGAATCCACTGAACATTGTAGGTCTTAGCTTGCTGCTTTTACCCCACTTCCCCCATTGGTGATGCATGTGGTCACCAATCAGAGCATGCATTTCCCGTTGAGTCTTAGTCTTGGAAGGGGGTTTGCGTTGAGAGGACCTGGCCATTTGCCTTGATGTTTCCTAGGGAAGCGATTTGTTTGTTCTTGTAGTAACAGTCCATCTGCCTCCATTTTTCCTGCAGGTCTTTCTTTCAAGAAATATCTTTTATTCTTCTAGCTGCTCCAGGCTGGTCTGCTCGTCCTTTCAAGTGTCTTTTGACTCTTGATGAAGGATACTGCCCAGGCTTTTTCTGGTGGAGTCATTGGATGAGTTTGAACTATCAACCTTTCAGTTAGCAGCACTTCACCGTTTGTGTTACTAGGGCTCCTTCAGGACTTTTTGGATCCTGTAATATGCCTGTAATCATTGGCATTCTCTAACATTCTCTAACAGGGAACTTGTTTGATGGAAGGTAATTCTAAATTATCAATGACTTGCTAAAGATATGCTTTCCACAATTTTTCATAAATTCACTGTCTGAGGAATCTAGCAGAATGGTGTGACTTCTAACAATACAATAGATGTCTAAGAAGTTCATTTAGATTCACATTCCCAACCTTGACCCCTGGTAATACAGATTTTGTTCCTAAAATAACACCTTCCATTTCAGGCCCTAACACCACAACAATGTATCTCAGATATTTAGTTCTTTAATCATTTGTCAAATAATTCCTAAAGCTAATAATGGTAGAGAAGTTCTGGTGTGGCACTGTAAGAAAAGCAATGGGCAGTAAGGTCAGTTTGAACCACAAGATTGGCAGTTCAAACCCACTAGCCACTCCTCAGAAACCCTGTATAGAGTCACTGAGCCAGAACCGACTCTAACACTTAACAACAATGATGGTAGAAGAGTTGCAATTTCCCAATCCTACTTCTAAGGACACATTTTTTTATGTATATAATTCTAAATAATGTATCTTTAATCAGTTTAGTAGATTATACCAAATATTTTTGGAACAATTCATGGGGAAATTCCACTCTTGTATCAGGTGGTAGCTACTTACATGCAAAGCAAATCTCTTGCAATGTAACCTATTGGATCACAGAACTAAACCAGTAGAAGATAGGGACCCAGCATCAATTCATTGCAACTGCTGAAGAAAATAAAACAAAAAACACACAGGGGAAGACTGTTTTCTGCTGCTGGTTGACCAGGAGCATCATTGCCTTGAGGATAACGGAGCTCATGCAAGAGAAGTCTTTGCACCCATACCAATAGAATCCTAACCTCTTTCTCGGTATGCAGTCTTGACAAGATATATGGTTTCTCTAATCTCTCTAATGTATGTGAGGTTTATGTACAAGGGATAGCTTTTTTCAAAAAGAAGTTGTAGGATGCCAACAAGGCATAAGAAAAAGAAGAGATTCAGCTTGTGTCTTTACAACTGGCATATTCTTTTTTTTCCATTGACATTATGCAAACCTACTAGAACAACAGCATATATTTTCTTGGGGAACACTGAGTTGGGATTCTAATTATTTCAGTTTTGATAAGACACATATCCATTATGTGATAGCCTTTTTGTATATAGGTTTGCTGCCTTAATCCTTCCATATTTTTCATTTGTGATGTGTGAGTATAATCTACATATATATGTGTGATATGTATGGTGTATGAACCAACTTGATAGCAACTAATAAAATTACATGACGTGATAAATCTGAGTATGTGATACATGATATATATGTGATATCATGACACATATGTGTAGATGAAGCCACAAAGGCTCAGGGACTTAGCCACAATAACTAAAATTGAAAATGGAAGATTTTGCATTGAAAACCAGGGCTCTCTTTCTCCAAAGAACATGATTTGTTACTTTCAGTTTCTTTTTTTTTTTTTTTTTAAAGGAGCATCAACTAGATGATTTCACAGTGTCCCTTTCAATTCTAATTCTCTTTGAAGCAAAATGGAATTCCTTTCAGTCACAGCATTTTCTGAAATGCTGAAAAAAATATATATTTATACCATCTATCAATTCACATCACCATTTTATTTATTTATTTTTCAGTATGCCTAGGCCTCTTGTGTCCAGCATCCCTGTCTTCCTGTCAACGTTTCAAGTGAGGTAATGCCTTTCATTGCATTTTGGATGCCACACCAGTTTAATCCCATTGATAGAGGGCTATGCAATCAAGCTGACAGTTGGATGATGATTTGAATCGTCCCTGACTCATTACTTTCTGAAGGATTTGGCATGCCAATCAATGGGGAATGATGCACCGTGCCTTGAAGAATGACAGTAATCCATTTTCCACCAATTGACATGATGAGTCCTTGACAGAATCACAAGTTATGGGGCCAAAGCCAAACATGATTTGGCACATGCCTCCCAACACTGCCATTTTGCAGACCCTTAGGGTATTTATCAAAGCAGTAGCCTTCTTGCCTTCTGCTGTCATCACCCCATATTCTCAGGAGGCAGTCCAGCTTTAACAGTCTTTCACAGGTGAGTAATGGGGCCACTTCCTTGACCTCACCTGGTCTACTTACCCAAAGTGTAAAGCAATAAATTGGACCTCCTAATTGCCCCCACCCATGCTGACACATCTAAATTTATATAGCCAAATAAGAGCTGTCTTTCAAAATATTCATTTTGGGAGCAGATTCATTTATTCTAATGCAGCTGCCAGCATTCAAATTGCGTTTGGAATTTCACTTTTGAAATTGTTCTCAGAATTAATTTTCAAGCCCTACTTCTTTAAAATTATACCTGTTCTGAGTTCATAATAGTATCTTGAACTTGATCATCTTACATGTTAATCAAATTTGTCTTTTTCTTGTTTCACAGAACAATTCATTCTTAAGATATTGAGAATAATCATGAATTGTATCTTTGGGACGGAATGAAAATCCACAGGAAGGGCCAGAAATTTTATTCTATCATTATCAGACATTGATTTAAAATTCCATGCCCTCATGATCATGCTGTTGTTATTAGGTGCCTTTAATTTGGTTCTGACTCATAGCAACCCTATGAACAAAAGAAGAACACTGCCTAGTCCTGCACCATTCTCACAATTGGTGCTGAGTTTGAGCCTGTTGCTGCCAATTCATCTTGTCGGGGTGTTCCTCTTGTTTGCTGACTCTCCACTTTATCAAGTATGATATCCTTCTTCAGGGATTGGTTCCTCCTAATCACATGTCCAAAGTAAGAGAGATGAAGTCTCATCATCCTTGCTTATAAGGAGAATTCTGGCTGGACTTCTTCCAGTGTAGATTTGCTTGTTCCTCTGGCCGTCCATGGTAGTTTTAGCATTCTTTATCAACACCATCATTCAAATGCATAATTTATTCTACAGTCTTTCTTATTCATTGTCCAACTTTCACATGCATATGAGATGACTAAAAATACCATGGCATGGGGTAGGTGCAACTTAGTTCTTAAACAGATATCTTTGCTCTTGAACACTTTGAGAGGTCTTATGCATCAAATTTGCCTAGTGCAATATGTCATTTGATTTCTTGACTGGAACTTAAATGAGTGTTGATTGTGGATCCAAGCTAAATGAAGTCTTTCAACAACTTCAATCTTTTCTCCACTTACCATGGCGCTGTTTATTGGTCCAATTGTGAGGTGGTTAGTTTGAAAGTATACACATGATAGATTTTAATGCATGAATTCCAATTTTTAAAAAACCTTTATTGAATGTTAACCCTCCAAACTATGTAAAACATTTTATAAGTTACACACAGAAAGACAAAATCCATAGCATTTCCCCCACATTTTGTGAAAATTGACAGTGCTACATTCAACAGACATAAAATTTGAATATTTCTTTCTGTGCATATTGAGTCCAAGAAGAAAGAATTCCCATAAGAGATAGCTGTGATTCATCATGAATATAGCAAAGTTCCTGAGCAAATAGCCTCAAAGGCAATGGGTTTTAGTTTTGCATATGTCTATTGTATGTATCTATTTTGCATATATCTATTGTATGTATCTATTTTGCATATATCAGAGTCCTGGTATGGCACTGGACTGCTAACTGCAAGGTGTATGGCTCAAACCCACCAGGCCACTCATCAGAAATCTTTATGAGTCAGAATTGACTCAACAGCACTTGATAACAATACTCGCTAAGCCTAAGGGAAATTTTGTTGCTGGTGTGGCTCTGAGGATAGTCTCAGCCACAAGGTTGGTTTGTACTGCAAGATCAGCATTTCAAACTCACCAGTCACTCCTTAGAAACCCTATATGGGGAGCTATGAGTCGGAACCTACTTAAGAGCACTTAACAGCAACAACAGATAGAGAAAATGATTAAGCCCCTAATAAAACAAACCTTTCATAAGATGTTTCTGAAGGGGTGTTTTTGGTATTGTTATTAAGTGCTGCTGAGTCCGTTCTGACACATTGCAGCCCTGTCTAGGATTTCCAAGGGATGGCTGGTGGTTTTGAACCACAGACCATGAGGTCAACAGTCCAGTGCTTATCCTATAGCGCCACAAAGTTATGGCTTTGAAAACCCTTTGGGGCAGTTCTGTATACATGAAGTCTCCATGAGTAACAATTTTTTCAGCAACTACTAATAGCAACAATAGTTTTAAATATGAATAAATGATTTGAGACCACTTGAGAGTGGAAGAAAGTCCTAGTAAAAGACAGAGACCAAAACAGAAATAAAACAAATGCAAAGGAACTCGGAGAAACTAGCAATAGAGGTGTCTTCTGAGGGAAAGGGGACTACAGCTAAGAGACTAAGGGAAACATTGCACTATTTGCTGTTTAAAAATTTTAAAACTTTGTGACAGTTTTATTGAGATATAATTGACATAAAACAAACTGCTTATGCATAAAGTGTACAGTTTAAATTTTGACAAGGTTGTGTATCTGTGAAACTATCACCACAATCAAGACCATGAACATATTGCCCAGCTCCCAAACTTTATTCGTGTCCCTTTGTAATCACTTCTACCTGCCCCTTCTACTCCCTATCCCAAAGTAACCTCTGATAGGTTTCTTGTTATTAAGCTTCCTTTGCAATTTCAAGATCTTTATATAAATGGAATCATACAGTGCAAAATCATTTTTGTTTGACTTCATTCAGTATAATTCTGTTAATATTCCTCTAAGTTGTATGTTTACATAGTTCATCTAAATTTAAATTGTTTGCTTGTTTTTTTTTGTGTGTATGGGGACACATTTCCATTGTTTGGAGGAGACAGCATGATTTCTGTATCCCATCACCTATTGATGGATCGCTTCAGGTTTGGACTCTTAAAAATAAAGCTGCTATCAACACTTCCATACATACAAGTCATTATGTGACCACACACTTTCATTTTCTCTTGCATGAATACATAGGAGAATAGGTATATGGATTGTTTTTTTAAGAAACTGCTAAATGAGTTTTTGAAGATCGTGCACCATTTAAATTTTCACTAGTATATGAGAGTTCCAGTCCCTCCACATTCTTATCAACCCTTGAAATAAACCATTTAATAGATAGATACAAAACTAAAATCCTTTGCTTTCCAGTCATTTTCAATACACTTCGTTGTTGGGTGCCATTGAGTGGGTAGCGACCCATAGCAACCTTATGCACAGCAGAACGAAACAGTGCCCAATCCTGGGCCAACCTCACCACTGTTGCCACGTTTGAGTTCATCGATGCTGCTACCTGGCCAATGCATCTCGTTGGGGGTCTTCCTCTTTTTTCTGACCCTCTACCTTACCAATCATGATATCCTTCTCAAGTGACTGGTCCCCCCTGACAATATGTCTGAAGTATGAGAGATGAAGTTTGGCCATTCTGGCCTCCAAGGGGCACTCTGGCTGCATTTTTTCCAAAAGGATCTATTGGTTCTTTTGGAAGCCCATGGCACTTTCAATATTCTCCTCCAACACCATAACTCAAAAGTATCAGTTCTTCTATGGTCTTCCTTATTCACTGTCCAGCTTTCACATGCATATGAGGTTATTGAAAATACCATGGCTTGGGTCAGGTGCACCTTAGTCCTCAAACTGACATCTTTGATCTTCAACACTCTAAAAAGGTCTTGCGCAGCAGATTTGCCTAATGCAATACATTGTTTGATTTCTTGATTGCTGCTTCTGTGAGTATTGATAGTTGATCCAAGAAGAATGAAGTCCTTGACAACTTCAATCTTTTCTCCGTTGATAAGAATGCTGTTTATTGGTCCAGTGGTTAGGATTTTTGTCTTCTTTACATTGAGACGTAATACATACTGAAGGCTGTGCTCTTTGATCTTCATCAGTAAATATTTTAAGTCCTCTTCACTTTCAGCAAGCAAGGCTGTGTCATCTGCATATCACAGGTTGTTAATGAGTCTTCCTCCAATCCTGATGCCATGTTTTTCTTCACAGAAC
The DNA here is from genome assembly GCF_000296735.1 of Chrysochloris asiatica. NCBI lineage: Eukaryota > Metazoa > Chordata > Mammalia > Afrosoricida > Chrysochloridae > Chrysochloris > Chrysochloris asiatica. Next base: position 25,176,123 of record NW_006408533.1, on the reverse strand, counting down.
CCAGCTTCTCAGATTATTTTCTCAGCATACAGGTTGAATAAGTATGGTGAAAGAATACAACCTTGTCACACACCTTTTTAAATTTTAAACCATTCAGTGTTCCCATGTTCTGTTCAAACAACACAATACCTGTGCTTTATTGACTACACAAAGGCATTCGGTTGGTTGTGTGGACAACATTGCGAAGTATGAGTATTCCAGAACACTTAATAGTGCTCATAAGGAATCTGTACCTGGACCAAGAAGCAGTTGTTTCAATTCATACCTATACTTTAAAATAGAGTAGCACTGCTCTACAGGGTTTCCAAGGCACTGAATGGTTTAAAATTAAGAATGATGTGCAACAGGGTTGTATTCTTTCACCATACTTATATAGGAGTCCTGGTGTGGTGCTATGGACTGAAAAGTCGCTTTGAACTGCAAGGTCGGCGGATCAAGCTCACCAGCCACTCCTCAGAAACCCTATACAAGATCTCTATGGGTAAGAACCAACTCAACAGCACTTAACGTAGGCTTTCAGTAACTAAAATCAATCGGTTATGACTTGTGGGAACCCCATGTTTTTCAGAGTAGAACTGTGCTCCACTGAGTTTTCAATGACTATGAATTTTTGGAAGTAAATCACCATGCCCTTTTTTTTGAGGCATCTCTGAATGGATTCAAACCACCAACCTCTCAATTAGTAGCTGAGCACCACCCAGATTTTTGGTTGATACTTTTATCAGCTGAGGGAGTTTCCTTTCATTGCTGGTTTGCTGAAAATTCTAATCAGCAAACAATTTTGTCTAATGATTTGATTGTGACTATTGAATGGCTCATATGGCTTTTCTTTTCAAGTTGATGATAGAGTGGATTGATATTTTGAATATTTCACACACAAAAGGAAACCATGGAATAAGCTCTACTTGTTCATGATAATATCATGATAACATTTATCTATCTTTATCTCTATTTCTACATCTCAATCAATCTGGGGAACTTGGTGGCTCTGTAGAATTAATACTGGACTGTGAGCCACAAGGTTGGTGGTTTCAGCCTACCAGTCAATTCGTGCAAGACAGATGAAGGTTTTTGCTCCTGCAAAGATTTACAACCTCCAGAATCCTGTATAGGGTTGCTGAGTTAGAACCAACCAAATGTCACTTAAAAATGACAACATCTATCAAACTAAGATTGATTTTGTTTGATAAAACATGTTGAGCAATAGCCCTATAATTGCAATAACCCTAATATTTGCTGTTATTGAGTAGATTCTGACTGATAGCAGCCCTGTATAGGATTTCTGGTCCTGGTGTGGTGCTGTGGGTTAATGTGCCAGACAGCAAAGCCGTTTGAACTGCAAGGTCAGCAGTTCAAGCTCACCAGCTGCACCTCGGAAACCCTATACAGGGCTGCTATGGGTCGGAATCCACTCAATGGCACTTAACAACAACAACATAGGATTTCTGGTCCTGAAAATCTTTACAGAAGCAGGCAGCTTCATAGTTCTTCACTGGAGTGGCTGCTGGGTTTGAACTTCTAATTTTGTGGTTAGCAGCCCAACAAAAATAACTCTGATGAGGTGTAATATTCTTTCCTTAGGGTGTTTTTGTCAGTTGTGGGTGTCTTAGAAACTCCTGTACTATCACGTATCTCATTTCTGTTATTTGAAAAGTTTTGTCTTCAGTCTTTTTATTTTGACCATTCTTGCCAGAAGTCAAGTAATCTGTCTTATCTAGCACCTTAAAGAACTAATCTTTTGTTTTATTTATTTTTCTGTTGTTTCCTAGTCCATTCTTTTTCAATCTGCTATTTATTATTTCCATTATATTTCCCAATCTAGTTTTCATTTATTCTTATTTTTCTGGTTTCTTTAGGTAAAATAGAGGTCATTGAGTCAAGACTTTTTTTTTTTTTTTTTTTTTTGCTATATTTATTGCTTTTCTGTGTGCTGTTGAGTCAGCTTCAACTCATAGTGAGTCTGGGGTTTCAGAGAGAAGCTGGTGGGTTGGAACTGCCAACTTTGAGGTCCAGTGTACCCTACAGTGCCACATGAGGGTCCAATAAGGGCATTTAGTTCTATAGATGGTGACTTCTATTTGTAATCCACAAATTCTAATATGATTTTATTTTCATTCACTTCAAAATACTTCCTCATATTTCTTTTGAAATTTGGTTGATGTCTAATATCCTAAAAATAATTTTTAATGCATTTTGATGTGGTTTATATTTGCTTCTTTATTTCAAGTAGAAGCATAAATCAAGTTTCACGTACTCCATCTTTACCAGTCACTGTGGAAATTTTCCAGTATATTATTTGATAGCACACAACAATGACAAATACATAATCTTTAAAAATATTTTTGACAAACAACCAATGGAACAAGAGAAAGAAAAGAAAAAGTATTCCAGAAATAGTGAAAATAGTACATTCAAGAAATAATGACAGAACGAAAGAATGAAAAAAAAAAAAAAAAGAAAGCTCCTTGAAATGAAAACAAGGCAAAAATATTTAGTATTAATTAAAAGGTTAAAATACTAATACGAGGAACTTTCCCAGATAGTTCTAAATGTAAGTGGAAGAAAAGTAACACACACATCCACCTCCAACCCTTTGTGGAGTATAGGACCTTAGGTGTCTCCTTAGAAGCCAGGATGGTGAGACATTGTCTCTCACACTTTGGACTTCAACTCCTCAACCCCTTAAAAAATGTGCTAAAAAAAAGATTTTAAAAATTAGGTAATGAGTCTAGAGGAGCTATGATTCATTCATTTTTAAAGTTTAAGAGTAAAGACAAAATGAAAGGGCATAAATTACTAAAGATATCAATTGTTTCTAAACTGAATGGGTTCCATTGGATACCTATTGAAGCAGATGAAATAAAAAAAGTGTCTGTATCAAGAGAAGGGGAAATCACTCCAGATACTTTTAGAAATAGGTAAAATAAAAAGAAAGATTTTATGAACAACAAGAATCAGGAATCATTGAGACCTTAGATAATTTGACATTTACTCTGGAAGCTGCAAAACAAGGGAGTAATGTTTTTTTTTTTTTAATACTATTTTAAAATACTGTACTCAAAGCTGAAATAATTGAAGAAAAAATTCAAGTTTAGATGTTCAATGTTAAAAGGCTTCCAGAAGCAAAATAATAATCCAGAAGTCATCGTAATAAGGTGGAAGAATACTCACAGTTACTGTACTCAAAAGAAATGGTCAATGTTCAACCATTTCAAGAGGTAGCATGTGATCAAGAGCCAATACTACTGAAGGAAGATGTCCAAGGTGCGTTGAAAAAACTGGCGAAGAACAAGGCTCTGGGAATTAATGGAATACAAATTGAAATCTTTCACCAAACTGATGCATCATGGGAGGCACTCACACATCTTTGTCAAGAAATTTGGAAGACAACTACACGGTCAATTGACTGGAAGAGATCCATATTTGTACCCCTTCCAAAGAGAGGTGACCCAATGAACTATGGAATCATCAGGCAATGTCATTAATATTGCATGCAAGCAAAATTTTTCTAATATAATTAAAAAGCTGATGCAACCATACATTGACAGAGAACTTCCAGAGGTTTAAGCCAGATTCAGAAGAGGATGTAAAACAAGGGATATCATTGCTGACACCAGATGAATCTTGACTGAAACCAGAGAATATCAGAAAGTTGTTTGCCTGTGCTTTGTATATTACACAAACACTTTTGTTTTTTGTGTATCATGACAAGTTATGGACAGTATTGTGGAGCATAAGTATTTCAGCACACTTAATTGTGCTCATGAGGAACCTGTACATAGGCCAAGAGGCAGTCATTCAAATAGAAGAAGGGGACACCAAATGGTTTAAAATTAGGAAAGGTATGTGCCAAGTTTGTATTCTTTCACAATGCTTATTCAATCTGTATGCTGAGCAAATGATGCAAGAATATGGGTTACATGAAGATGAAAGTGGCTTCAGGATTGGAGGAAGACTCATTAATAAACTGCAATATGCAGATGATACAACCTTGTTTGCTGAAAGTAAAGAGAACTAGAAATACTTATAGATAAATTTCAAAGACCACAGCCTTCAACATGGGTTGCATTTCAGTGAAAGAAAGTAAAAATCCTCACCAGAGAAACCATAAATAGCATCCAGATAAATGAAGGAAAGTTTGAATTTGTCAAATAATTCATTTTGCTTGTATCCACTATCAACATTCATGGAAGCATCAGTTATGAAATCAAATGACATATTGCACTAGGCAAATCTGCTGAAAAAAGACCTCTTTAAAGTGTTCAAGAGCAAAGATGTCAGTTTGATGACTAAGATGTGCCTTGTCCAAGCAATGATATTTTCAATTGCCTCATAAACATACAAAAGATGTACAGTGTATTGGAAGAAGTTCAATTAGAATGCTTCTTAGAAGCCAGGATGGTGAGACATCGTCTCCCACACTTTGGGCATATTAACAAGGGGGACCAGTCCCTGGAGTGAGACATTCTGGTTGGTAAAATGGAGGGTCAATAAAAATTCTAAGACTCTCAATGAGCTGGACTGGCACAGTGGCAGCAGTAATGGGCTCAAGCGTAGCAGCAATTGTAAGATGGCACAGGACCAGGCAGTGTTTCAGTCTGTTGTACACAGGGTTGTTATGAGTCAGAGCCAACTTGATGGCATCTAACAATATACTCAACAAATGATCAATGTCGTATGAGTATAGAATAATGCAGAGGTCGGGGATATTTTCTGCAGAATTCCAGATAAATATTTTAAGTTTACTGTCCAGATGATATTTGTTGCAACTATCCAAACTTGCTGTTGTAAGTGTGTCAATAGACAATACATAAACTATTGGAAATGGCTATGTTCCAATATAACTATATTTATGCAAATAGGTGGAGGGTCAGATTTAGCCAATTGGCTATAGTTTGCTGAAACTCATAGGGACGCTCTAGAACTCAGTCCTAGCTCAGCACACGTGGCCAGGAAGAGCAGCGGCAGAGTTCAAGCCAGGCTTCTCTGGTCCTGGAGTTGGCACCTCAAAATATTAATTTTTTTTATTATTATTCAGTTTCAGTAATTGATCAAAATTTTGCCAGTTGCTTCAAACCAACTCATTTGTCCCTTCCCTACCAATAATAGTTCTTTAAAATCATTCTAATAGTAACTATGCTTTCTCTTATCTCTACTTTGTGCCATTTTATTATGAATTTTCACTTGAGTTTGGCTTAAATATCCTGATTTTACTTGGAGTTTTCTAAATGTTTACTAGAAGGGATTGAAATTCTAACTGACTAAGCAAAGATATTTATATTTCTTTTTCTGCATAAAAGCATGACGTCTTAATGATGGCAGAGAGAGCATTGTCTATTAAGTGTGGAGGGTGGGTGAATGGGAGAAGAGAAAACCCAATCTTGAAAAGAGAAGAAAAAGGGCTACAAAAATAATAGCTATAAAGCAATGGGTGAGAGAGACCTAGAGAATGAGGGAAAGGTTCCATGCGCTGAGATGCAAAATGAGGCCAAGAAGTTGCAGGTACTCATGGGCTGATGCATTTATGTATTTTAGCAGAAAGTAGCTCTAAGAATATGCAACATTGTTTATTGATGTTCCTATTTTGTTAAACAATGGAATATTTGTGTGTATCTCCCTGATTTGGGGTTTAATGTGGGACTTTGTTTTTGCAAAGAAGTTTGAAACTGAACCACATAGTTCTTCACGGATTCACATCTTGAAATCTTCTGTGAAGGAAATATAGGATTGTCTTTCCTTATGTCTTTTAAATATTATACAATTCTTATGAATAAGAAGAATTGGAAAGGACAGAAGAATCTACTAAAATATTTGCATCTCTAGTTAACCAGGTAAAGATCTGTCATTTGCCATATTTTAGAGATTTATTAGCTCTTTTTTTTCTAAAACCCTCCCCCTTTTTCCCAAGGTCTGAATGTAAAGACTCATCTGGCACTAGAATCTTCAAGAACAGAAGTTGCTTACTTCCATCACTTTATTAAAACAAATCCAGGTGTTATTTTTTTAACTGAATTTCATATACCAGGGATGGGACAGTCAGACCTTTTTTATTGCTTTGCTGATCTCTTGCATTATTTCCTCTTTCCAAAAAGGCTCCTGTGGCCTGAACTCCTTTTTCCCCTAACTCTTTAGACCCAGCATCAGAAACAACTCAGGAGGTCTGATTTTTATATAAGGGATAATACACGGATAAAAATGGATAGTAAGTTCATAAACCAATCAGGATTTTAAGACATATTGCTCATAGGTATATTATCAAGGTTTCATGCAATAAGCATGTGGATGGGATTGTGAAAGTTTTAACTAGAGTATCCAAATATTTTCATTTAATTAGAATATCCAAATATTATTATTTCCATTGAGGTTTAACAGAATCACAAAATAATGATATAGAAATACTAGCTGCAGGCTTCATAAATACGTCCAGTGTTGTCGCCCACATGTACATAATCTGTCCAGGTTCCCAGCTTTATTTCTGTAAACCTACTTACATCACACGATTTTTTTCTTTTTTCTAAAATTTTCTTTGACATCCCTTTTATTCCTCATAGAAATAAGTAAAAGTTCTAGACTTCCATTATTTCATCCATCTGTTACCTACCTCTATTAACATGTCCCTATAGAGAAACTAGAAGGTTTATTATCCATACACCAACTTGGTAATTTAAAAACAGTATAAAAAACATTACCCAAAAAATAGAAAAACAGTCCCTTTGTGATTCCATGTATAGAAGTTGCAATGACTTTTCTTCTGGTAAAATGAAGCTGTCTGGTCCCATGAAGATTTATAGTCTCAGAACTCCTATACAGTGTTGCTATGAGTTAGAGTCGACTCGATGACAGTGATTTTGGTTTGGTTGGTTGGTTTCTTCTGACATCCTGCCTTGACTGCATCTGATTAGATTGGGTCTTTCACCTGACTCACAATAAACTTCTTTTAAGGTGAATATAAAGTAGTTTAGTAATTTTATGGCCTATGAGGTAACTAGCCAATGCCCATGGTCCAAACCTGGATCCTGAAAGAGTAATGTGGGTTATCAAGGGTTTATCCACTGGGAAACCTTAGGTACCTCTCTCTCTTGACATTAGTAATGGTCTCTTTCTCGTATCAGTGAATATAACTCATGTGAACTATTCCTTTTATGACTACCCAGATTAGTCATGGTTAGGTCCATGGTATTAATCATTTAATCATTTTTGACAACTTTTCAGCTGCAGTTTTTTGTTGAGCTTCCATTGTTATTTAGATTTCCATTGACTTAATTTGAATGTCTCAATAATGTTTTAAATAGCTTGAGGAAGTAGCTATGTTGATTACATGGCATTTTGAAGCACATATTTTGACATCTGGTATATTTTGTTGGAGCTTAAAAGAAAATGTTAAATTACAGGAGGTTGTGAGATATGGAGGCTTAGGTTTGGTCTGAAGGATAATCGATTTCAGGGATGATGTGAGGTTCATGTATGTTATGAGGAGTGGTGGCAGTGTTTAGGGATGGAACATGATTAAGATATGAAGCTAGGGTCATGAATCCATGACTCCTCATGCTTACTCAGGTAATTAAAATCATTTTACTTTCATTAATGACCTATTTTGAATGGCATGCATAAAATGGTGCCTGTCATAGTATATAAGTTTGGGTCATGATCTCAGCTTTTTTAACTTCCCTAATAATAATGGATTCCTGGTGTGGTGCTGTGAGTTAATGTGCTGGATTGCAAGGTCTTTTTGAATTGCAAGATTGGTAGTTCAAGCTCACCAGCCGCTCCTCAAAAACCATATACAGAGTCACTATGAGTCGATACTTACACGATGGCACTTAACAACAACAACAGCAATAATAATGATATGGTACAGCAGGATAATGCACTGGATGACAGGGTTAGTTTGAACCACAAGGTCAGCAGTCAAACCCCTCCAGCTGCTCTTGGGAAACCCTATATAGGATTCAGAACAGACTTGATGGCACTTAACAACAGCAACAAGGACAACAATAATTGTATAGAGCTGTAGAGAGAGCTGCCATAGAGTTGAGTCCCACCTATGGTGACCATATGTACAATAGGATGAAATGTCTCTGGTCCTATGCCATTCTCACAATTGTTGGCATACTGAAGTTTATCATTATAGCTATTGTGCTAGTCCATCTCACCAAGGGTATGTCTCACCCTCACTGGCCCTCTAGTTCATCAAACATGCTGTCTTTCTCTATCAAATAATGTCCCGCTATGGCATGTCCAAAGAAGGAGTCAGACAATGTTTCATTGTGATCTGTAAAGTTCTCACTGGTTAACTTTCAAAAGTAGATCACCAGCCCTTTCTCACTGTTCTGTCTTGTCTGGAAGCTCCACCGAAACCTTTCCACTAGTGGTGATCTTACTGGTATTTGAAATAAAGTTATCATAGCTTCCAACATCATAGCAACTGTGATAATGTAAGCTATCACATTATGACAAACGGACAGACCAGTGGTGAATGATAACTAATCCAGCTAAAAACACGTCCTTCAGGGCCTTTAGAAAGGAGGCAATTGTTCTGTCATACCCATATTTAAGGACTCATAACATTGAATTACTATTTGCATTTGGGTTGAGTGGTGGTGCAATTGCTCAACTGTAGTTAATGCATTTCAGAATCCTTCACACCCTGTTCTTAAACTATTCTGATGCTGGGCGTAAAGTTGACCATAATCATTGGAATAATTAAGGAAACCATAATCATTACGAATTGAGCTACTAACCTCAGGGTCAGCAGTTCGAAACTACCAGCTGCTCCACGGTAGAAAGATGAGGCTTTCTGCTCCCGTAAGGATTTACAGCCTCAGATACCTTGTACGGGGTCGCTATGAGTTGGAACCAACTCCACGGCACACAACAACAAAAACAACAAGTGGAATAATACAGGAGTCCTGGTGTGACTCTGTGGGTTAATGCGCCAGACTGTAAAACTGTTTGAACTGCAAGGTCAATGGTTCAAGCTCACCAGCTGCTCCTTGGAAACCCTAAACAGGATAACTATGCGTCAGAATTGACTTGATGGCACTTAAAAACAACAACAACAATGGAATAATTGCCCTGGGTCACTAAGACAGCTGAGGATGGGGCAGCCATGTGTAAATAATGGCTACCTTCTACATCTCTGTTGCACATGCACATGGTAGGTACATGTTTGTGCCCTCTTGCTCTCTTAATACATTGTGTCATTTGTTTCTTGGTATTTCTGGACGTGTCTGTCCTAGTCATTACTCCAAGTCAGGTCAGTCCATAAACAAATTTTCTTGCTTTCCAGGAGACACAACTGTGTTTCATTTGGTAACAGTAAGATCTAGGATACAGAGGATTTGGTAACAGTAAGATCTAGGATACAGAGGAGATAATACATTTTTGAAAATTCTAGCTGCCATTGCTTTCTAGAAACTGACTAAATTAAAAACTACTTGAGGTTCAGCAAATTAGGATCTATTGTCATTGCTGTTGTTAAGTGTCCTAGACTTGTTTCAGATTCATACTGACCCTGCATAAGGTTTCCAAGGTTATAAATCTTCACAGGAGTAGGAAGCCTCATCTTTCTCTCAGGGAGCAACTGGTGGTGGTGGTGATTATGTGCCATGGAATTCATTCCTACTCATAGCGACCCTGTGCGGGGTTTCTGAGGCTGTAAATCTTATCGGGAGCAGAAAGCCTCATCTTTCTCCCGCAGAACAGCTGGTAGTTTCGAACTGCGTACCTTGTGTTTCACAGCCTGATTCGTGACTACTACACTACCAGAGCTCCTCCTGATAGCATAGTGGATTACAAATTGGGCTGCTAACCATAGGTCAGCAGTTCGAATCTACCAGTATCTCCAAGAGAGAAAGATGAAGTTTTCGGGTCCCATAAAGATTTAGAAGATCCGGAACTTTTTATAAGGTCACCATGAGTCGGAACGTACTCGGTGACACACAACCACCACCATCACCACTGTATTGTTACAGGATGAAGAATTTTGTATATATCTAGACCAAGAATCATTTTTATGAAAAAGTAAATTATAACTTTGTTTATTTTACTTGCGGTGGATTCTGGTATTTCCTCATAGAACTACTTGTTTCATGGTATTATTTTCCAACTGTTGGGAAATCACAAAAGTCAAACAATGGCTCCTCCATGTACTATCAACCACATGTACTTAACCAATAATCCCAAAGGAATATTTGAGTAATTTCTTAGTGCTTAGTAATAAGAATACCCAAAAGAAGTGGAAATTTACATCTGGTTAGATCAACAGGTCCTATTGTTGTTGTTATGTGCCATAGAGTAGGTTCTGACCCATAGCGATCCTGTATAGGGTTTCCGAGGCTGTAAATCTATGTGAGAACAGAAAACCTCATCTTTCTTCCCCAGAGCAGCTGGTGGGCTCGAACTCCCAACCTTGTGGTTCACAGTCCAGTGCTTATTGTATGGAGCCATCATGCTACCAAGTTCTACTGTATTAATAGTTAAATTGCATCTTATTCTTGATCTAGTAAAAAATTAAGGAGACCAAACTTATTTTATTGTTGTTGTTGTTGTTAAGAGTCATAGAGTCTGTTCCAACTCATAGCAACTCTGTATAGGGCTCCTAAGGAGCGGCTGGTGAGTTTGAACCATCGATCTTGTGGTCCAGTGCTTATCCTACAGTGCCACACCAAATTTCTTCAATTTTTCCAAGTTTCTGATGTCTGAAATAGGATTTTAATGATTTGTTGTTTATTATTATTATTTGGGTGCTGATTCCATAAGGCTTCAATGTCTTAGGGCTTCCTTCCTGTATCACTGACGTAACAAACAGGTCATGGTTTTGCCAACTCTGCTAACAATAGTATTTCTCATAAGTGACAGGCAGATGAAAAGTGTAAGCCCAGGTAAGAAGTGAAGAACTCATTTAAGTGGATGTGTGTAGGTATGTGTCTGGGTATGTATCTGGGTGTGTGACAGGCATATTTGTGGTTGTTCATGTCTATGTATTTGTGTATAGAGTATGTTGAGAGGATATTGGATTTTTAGAGATGGAAGGTGATTTAGAGACCATCTTATCTTATATCATCATTCTAGAGGTAAGTGTAGAAAGACATAGAGTGGCTTAATTATTTACCCCCAGATCACACAGTTTAATCTTTAGCTCTTGGAAATTATTGCACTTTTGCCATAAAGCAACTCATCCCTGTTCAAAAGGGCCAGGATCCTGGCCCCAAACTTTCTTTTCTTCCTTTCATCATATCATCCTAATTGGTCACTCTTTACTGTGGGGCCTCAGGAAGAAGTTAGGGAGTCTTAAAAACCACCCGGCTCTCCAGATTCAATTGGCAGGTTAATCAAAGACAATTTTTGATAGCACAATAAAGGACCTGGGAACAGTGGAACATTAATATCTGTTTCCCAAAGAGTGGACGCTGAGAGAATAAAGCTACATACAATTGAATTATAGTTTCCACAGTGTGAAGGGCCCATTTTGCATTGCTTCATTTTATGCCACCATCAATCAGGTAGCAGAGAGCAATGGCCCTCTCACCAGCTGCTGTTCAGTTACCCCGAGAAAGGTGTCACCCCCATTCCTGGGGGAGATGGGAAGCTTTCACAAGTATCTTATGTGATTACAATATAGTTTTCATGGTGCATTCTTAATAAAACAAAAGGTGGCCCTCTGACAAAAATATCATCTGGTTTTTATAATGTAAAATACAGCAATTTTATCAGCATTAACACTGATTGGCTGCCATTAGCCCCTTGCCTTCTAATAAAATTTATGATACCTTTCAGGAGCCCAATTTGATAGAAAGTGAAGTGATTGCACCCTGCTTAGATATCTCCCTGGCATCTATTCCAACAATAATGCGGTAATTTTATGCATGAAATAGCACAATTGGCATAAATAGTTATAATACTGAATGCTGTCTAAGGAAACTGGCTGGTGGAAAATTAGAAAGCGCTTCACACTTTTGAAACAGGTAATTAGGATTTTTCTTCGTGCTCATACAAGGTAGACTGGCGTTTCATTTTATATTTCATGTTTCATTAAAATATAGGTGTTAAAAATAAATGTTGAATTTAAAACTGTATATATTATGAAATGAAAGGTATAGTATTTGGCAAGGGTTGCAGAGGGTACAGTGGGATCTTAGAGTGTTATATTTAGTTGCCTTGGGAATAATTTTTTAAAGTAGTTTGGACAGGTATCGTAGCCTTATTTCAAGCATGTTACTTTGAAAAGGATTGATTCAGAAATAAACTTGCATTCAATCACCAAGTCTTCAGTCCAAGAAGTAGTGTGATGCCTTGATTGAAACTCCAGCTGAGAATGATCTCTTTCTATTAATTGGCAGATGGAGGTAGGCTTTGGGTCGTGTGGGATTCACCGAGCAGTGTTGAACTTTGCATTGGCCTCAACAGGTTTCTCTCTCTACCGCATTTCCATCTTGACCTTGGCTGTTCATTCAGGCCTGAACCAAGCCCCAGTGGAATCTTTTTCATTCTCTTGAAGTGTGCTATGGTTTTGGGAGGCAGGCAAAGGGTTATAATGATACCATTGTATTAACCTCCACTTATGACCCAGCCGAGGGCAGGCTTTTAAGTTTTCCCAGCTGTGTCATTAAATGTGTTGCTCTGGCCCCACTGACTGCCACCTCACAGTTCCAGCCTCAGACTAATGACCACAGCTGTGGAGGCAGCATGTCATAGAAGATAGTACACAGGTCTGAGAGTCCAGAAAACGAGGCTATTGTTTTATTTTTGTTTTTCCCTGACTAAACAACCCATGAAGCATTGGGACATTTTGTGTCAAAATTTCCTTAAGTGTACATGAAAACTGTGTCCACATTAGAAGTTTCTTGTAAGAATATAGATTGTAAAAATTCATTGAAAGATAGAAAAGAGTGAAACAGATATAAACTGTATTGCAATGTTCTCATGAAAATGTGCTTTAACTCAGAACTGCTTGTGGATGAACAAGTGATTCTATGGAAAGAAAGGCTAGTTTGGGATCAAATTAGACAAAAACTTATGTATATGTAGGACAGCTTACCATGGACCTGCCATTTCCCAGTCTCTAAGAATGCGCTCTCTGATAAGCACTGTACTACTAACCATAAGGTTGGGTGTTCAAAGCCACCAACACTCCTTGTAAACCTGATACACAGTTGCCATGAGTCTGACTCGACAGAACTTAACAGTAATGACAACAAGAATGCTACCATTGCCACTGCTTACAATGCTTCAGTTTTCAGTTCCCTCCCTCCATCACTCTGGCACCTCAACTCAGTTATGTACCAGGAAAGTGATCCAGGAATGTTGTTCATCCTCTACTTGAAACTCAACTACTCACACATTAGTTAATTGTTCAACTAGAGCTTCATAAAAAGGAAAGCTGAGTTATAGATGGATCAAGAAGTGGTTAATTATGCCGCAGACTTTAATCCAGTAAACTTCTATGTTCATGATCTCTTTAAGTTTTAAACAAATGTACAAACAAAAACTGAACAAGGAGCTGAGAGGAAGCATGAATATAAAGATGGGGAGGGAGATGTAGGGATAGGACAGAGACCAGACTGACTTTGGTGGTACACAGTAGTATGGACAAGAAAAGGAAACCAGCAAGCAAAAATTCATATGATTCCAGAAAGTACTGAATCATAATGAAACAACTGTTGTTGTTGTTAGGTACTATCAAGTCCACATCGACTCAGAGCACCACTATATATACAAGAGAACAAAACACTGCCTTGTCCTGCACCAACTTCATAATGATGGCTACATTTGGGCCCAATCCTGCTGCTACTGTGCAAATTCATCTTGTTGGAAGTCTTCCTCTTTTTCTCTGAAACTTCATTTTACTAAGCATGGTGTCCTTCTCCAGGGACTGGTCCCTCCTGATAATATGCCCAAAGTATAAGTGATGAAATCAAGCCCTCCTGGCTTCCAACTAACATTCTGGCTATACTTTTCCCAACACAGATTGATTTGTTCTTTTGGCAATCCATGGTACCTTCAATATTCTCCTCAACACCATAACCCAAGTGCATCAATTCTTTTATTATCTTCCTTATTCACTGTCCAGCTTTCACATGCATATGAGGTTATCAGAAGCACCATGGTCAGACACACCTTAGTCCTCTAACTTGCACTTGAACACTTTAAATGCTTGCACTTGAACACTTTAAAGAGGTCCTATGCAGCAAATCTGCCTACTGCAAAACATTGTTTGATTTCATGACTACTGCTTCCATGAATGTTGATGGTTGATCCAAACAAATTGAAGGCTTCAACAACTTTAATCTTTGCTCGTTTTATGTGGATGTTATTATGGATCCAGTGGTGAGGATTTTTGTTTTCCTTATATTAAGGTGCAATCCATACTGTGGTCTTTGATCTTCATCAGTAAGTATTTTAAGTTCTCTTCTCTTTCAGCAAGCAAGATTGTATCATCTGCTTATTGCAAGGTTGTTAATTAGTCTTCTTCCAATCCTGATGCTATGTTCTTCTTCATTAATCCAGCTTCTCAGATTACATGCACAGCACACAAATTGAATAAGTAGGGTGAAAGAATACAAGTTTGGTTCACAAATTTCCTAATTCTTAAACCGTTCAATGTTCCCTTTTCCTGTTGGAACAATTGTCTCTTTGTCTATGTACAGGTTCCTCAAGAACATAATTAGATATTACAGAATACTTGTTCTCTTCAATATTGTCCATAGCTTGTCATGATCTACATAATTGATAGTCTTCGTGTAATCAATAAAGCACAGGTAAGCATCTTTCTGGTATTCTCAGCTTTCATTCCAAATTTCAAACACAATTATGTGATACCAAATCCACAGTTTTCTAGTACACACAGATGATATTCAATAATTCAAATATTTTTTAAATTAAAATCTTCTTTCTTGAGCTTTAAAAATTACAAGCAAATGAAAAGGATGTTTTTTTATGATAAAAATATTTTTCTTACCACTTCTGTTAGTATCAGAAAAAGTTGTGTCAGTGATTTAAAAAGATACTAAAAATGTTTTTGTAGTTTAATATGTTCAAGGCCAGTACCAAAGGAAGAAAATTAGCATTATTTTCACTAAGTAAAATTGTAAAGTTCCTGTCAGTTATTCTATGTTCTAATAGGAAATCATAATGTAGGGGAAAAATTCAGCATTACTAATAATTTCACTGTAAATTATGTTCATTATTTCCATCATATTTTCTAGTGATTGTAATGAAAATCTGTTGTTGTTAATGTAATAATATATTCACATTCTCAAATAATTCTAAATAAAATTAATCCAACTAAAAGAGATGAGCATGAAAAGGAAAGTGAAGACAACTGATATTTTCATTCAGCTATATCTATGACCCTAAAGAATTATAATGAAATGTTCAAAGAACTGGAGTTAGACAACCAAAGGGGCACAACACACTCAGCATTTCTCAAGCAGAAAGAACTGAAGAAACAATTCAAGTCCTGGGTTACAAAATTGAAGGATTCTAAGGATTTTGGTAGTACCATGGTAGCGTAGTGGTTATGAGTCGGGCTGCGAACCTCAAGGTCAGCAGTTCGAAACTACCAGCTGTTCTGTGGCCGAAAGATAAGGCTTTCTGCTCCCATAAAGATTTACAGCCTCAGAAACCCTGTACAGGGTCTCTATGAGTTGGAACCAACTCCTCGGCACATAACCACCACCACCACCATGGTTTGCCAAGGAATCCTGGAGTAGCCCTGTGGGTTTATGTGCTGGACTGCAAAGTCAGTTTGAACTGCAAGGTCGGCAGTTCGAACTCAACAGCTGCTCCTTGGAAACCCTATACAGGGTCACTATGAGTTGGAACCAACTCAACAGCATTTAACAACAATAACAATCGGTTGCCAAATAAACAAACAGATCTGTGTTGGAAGAAGTACAGCCAGTGTGTTCCTTGGAAGCCAGAATGGCCAAACTTCTTGTCTAATACTTCAGACATATTATCAGGAGGGACCAGTCACTGGGGAAGAATATCATTTTTGGTAAAGTGGAGGGTCAGAGAAAAAGCGCACGATCCCCAAAGAGATGGATTGGCACTGTACCTGCATAAATGGCTTCAGGTGTAGCAACGATTGTTAGGTTATTGTGCATAGGGTCACACTGAGCCAATGCCAACTTGATGGCACCTAACAACAAAGTGAAAAATGTTGAGTGACACCATAGAAAATGGAAGGATTACACAAAGTCACAATAGCAAAAATAATTGGTTGATAATCAGTCCTTTCAAGTGGTAGCATATGATCAAGAAACAATGGTACTGAAAGAAGAGGTCCAAACCACATTAAATGCATTTCCAAAACCAAAGCTCCAGGAATTTATGGAATACAAATAGAAGTTTCAACAAACTGATGTGGGAATG
>NW_006408533.1:25157546-25159279 GCF_000296735.1 Chrysochloris asiatica | reverse complement strand
TAATAAACTATGGATAAAATTGCAAATAATGAGAATTTCAGAGTACTTAATTATGCTCATAAACCAAGAGACAGTATACCGAATGGTTTGAAATCATTAAAGGTGTGTATGAAAGTTGAATCATTTTACCGTACTTATTCAGTCTATGTTGTTGTTAAGTGCCATCAAGTCAGTTCTGATCCATAGCGACCCTGTACCGGGTTTCCAAGGGTGTAAATCTTTACAGGAGTAGAAAGCCTTATCTTTCTCCCGCGGAGCGCCTGGTAGTTTCGAACCGCTGACCTTAGGGTTCGCAGCCCGATTCGTAACCACTACGCTACCAGAGCTCCCAGTCTATATGCTGAGAAAATAATCCTAGAAGTCAGATTATATGAAGAAGAACATGGCTTCAACATTGGAGGAAGATTGATTAACACCCAACATAGGCAGATGACATAACCTTGCATGATGAAAGCAATGAGCACTTAACATACTAGCTTATGAAGATGAAAGAATACACACTTCATTGAGGATTGCCCCTCAATGTAAAGAAAACAAAACAAAACAAATATCACAACAGGACCAATAAATGAAATTATGATAAATGGAGAAAAGATTGGAATTGTCAAATATTTCATTGTTTTTGGATCCACAATCAACACTCATGAAAGCGTAAGTAAACAAATCAAAAGACCTCTTTCTGCAAAAGACCTCTTAAAGTGTTAAAGAACGAAGATGTCACTTTAAAAGGTAAGGTACAACTAACTCAAGCCTGACTCCTCATGACATGAGTAAATTGTCTGGAATGCCCATTCTTTGCAATGTGATCCATAGTGTGTTATGTTCCACCCAGTCAAATACCATTGTATAATTAATAAAGCACATAGACATTTTTCTGATACTCTCTGCTTTCAGTTAAGATTCATCTGACATCAGCAAACATATCCCTAGTTCTTCTGAATCTGGCTTGAATTTCTGGCAGTGCTGCTACAACTGTTTTTGAATTATCTTCAGGAATATTTTACTTGCTGTTATTATTAATGATATTTTTCAATGATTTCCACATTCCTTTGGGTCATCTTTCATTGAAATGGGGACAAATGTTGATCTTTTCTAATCAGTTGACCAAGTATTTGTCTTCCAAATTTCATGGCCTAAATGAGTGAATTCTACCAACTTTTCAGTCTAAAATTGATCATACATTCAAAAAGATACATTGATAATTACTGGTGATTGGCATTCACAAGTTTGAGACAAAGAGGGAGGATCAGTAGTTGAAAAATAAGGTTGTGGTGATTGAGAAAATGCTGTAGATCACATGTCAAATTTTTGCAAGACCAATGACTTATTCACTGCAAATATCTTTTTTGTCAACATAAAACACTACTATATACATGGACCTCACCAGGTGAAATACAAAGGAAACAAATAGACTACAGTTGAGGAAAAAGATTATGGAGAATCTCAATATCATCAGCCAGAGCAAGGCCAGGGGCCTACTGTGGAAAAGGCCATCAATCACTCATATACAACTTCAGGCTAAAACTGAATAAAATTAAAACAAGTCCAAGTGAGACAAAATAGGTCACTAAATATTTCCCACCTGACTTTAGGGACTATCTTAAGAACTTATTTGATGCATCAGTCACTAATAACTGAAGAGCAGAGGAACTGTGGGATGACATCAAGGTAATTAAAAAATAGGAAAGAAAGAAAACACCAAAATGGCTGTTAAGAGAGACTCTGTAACTTGT
>NW_006408533.1:25155010-25157101 GCF_000296735.1 Chrysochloris asiatica | reverse complement strand
GAAGACTTGAAATACCGATGAAGATCAAATACTAGTTTTCAGTATAAATTACAACTCAGTTTACAACAAAAATCCTCACAATTGGACCAGTAAATAACATCATGATAAACAGAGAAAATATTGAAGTTGTCAAGGACAATTTTTGCCTGGATCCAGAATCAATGCTCATGGAAGCATCAGTCAAGAAATCAAAGTGTATTGCATTAATTAAGTCTGCTGCAAAAAACCTTTTTAAAGTGTTAAAGAGCAATAATGTCAATTTGAAAACAAAGGTGGACCTGATCCATATCATGGTGTTTTCAATCACCTCATATGCATGTGAAAATTGGACAATGAATAAAAAAGACCATATAAGAACTAATACATTTAAATTATGGTGTTGGTGAAGAATATTGAAAGTACCATGGAATTCTGTGGGCTAATGAGTCAAACTGCAAAGTCATTTGAACTGCAAGGTCGGTAGTTCAAGCTCACCAGCTACTCCTTGGAAATCCTATACAGAGTCGGTATGGGTCATAATCGACTCAATGGCGCTTAACAACAACACAACCAGAAAACTTAAAAGCAAGGATGACAAGACTTTATCTCAAGTACTTTGGTTTCAGGAGGGATCAGTCCCTGGAGAAGGTCAACATGCTTGCTATAGTGAAGGGTCAGTGAAAAAGAGGAAGACCCCTGAGGAGATGGATAGACACATTCACAGTAACAATGGGCTCAAACGTAACAATTGTCGGGATGGCACAAGACTGGACAATGTTTTCTTCTGCTCTTCAGAAGTCATTATGAGGTGGAACCAACTTGATGACACTTAAGAACAATAACAACATTATAACATTGTTCTGTTATGTAATTGTTTGAGGAATATTTATTTACATGTCACATATGTTTTATTGGAGTCCTGGTATGGTGCTATGGGCTAATGCATCTGACTGCAAAGCTGTTTGAACTGCAAGGTTGGCGGTTCAAGCTCATCAGCTGCTCTTTGGAAACCTTATACAGGGTTGCTATGGGTCGGAACTGTCTCAAGGACACTTTACAACAACAACAGCATATGTTTCATTTAGCATAATGATCTTTATACCTTTTTGAGTGTTTCCATAGACATGGTTTACATCTGCAAGGATTTTTATTCCATTTAAGTGGTAAAGGTCGTTGAGACCAAAAACTGCATCTATTTTTCACTTCCTTTGTCCCTCATATTGTATTTAAGATTTAATATCTGAAGGAGTACTGTATCTCTTAAGAATTAAGGGTTTCGTTCCATTATTTCTGAGACTTTCTTTGGTCCTGGAGCAAAATTTTTGTACCTGGAGGCCATAAAAGCCATCAGCCACTAAAAATGGCGATGCTATGGAAATTATGTTGATAAAAAATGCAAATTAAGTGAAGTGCAATATTAAATGACAGTATTTGCATATCTCACTAGTACTTCCTAGATGTTGAGACCTGATATTTTAAAAGATTTTTAAGTATTTCACATTGGAGATTATAGAAAATAATAACCGGGGATTGTTCTAGGGGAAAAAAAAATCTGTTCTGGAGAGCTAATGTGTCAGCTTCTCTTTGGACTATCAGTGCATATGTTAACCAAATCTCAGACCATTTCAAGAAAGACGGGAAGTAATCCTCTACAATGAAACAGCCACTCCATTAGGCGAAAGCAAATCATATGCAAACTCTTCTTCTTTGAATGTACAACTGTTTAGATCTCTTGCTCTATATTGTCAGAGAGTTCTCACAAAACTCTTCTGCATGTTCTTATTTCAATTGTTAGGATTGAGTTGATGGCATTTTGTGTCCAGGTTACACAGTGGATCTATAAAAATAAAGCTTCTCATTTGGCAACAGAGACAACGATCACAGATGCACATTCATCTCCCTTTGCAGCGTTGGTAATTCTCAGAAAGTGGAGCATGTAAGGGCAATGTCAAGGGGCTTACACCAAAAAAATCTAATACTCAAAACTCTTTACACCTTTGTTTTGGTTAAGAATATGAGTGTCCCTGGTAACATTTCCAGTACAATTTGACTTTCTCTTGACTTTCAATTTTTATTTCTTCTCTCTGTTTCTCTTTTCATGTTAAGGACATT
>NW_006408533.1:25151683-25154305 GCF_000296735.1 Chrysochloris asiatica | reverse complement strand
GGAGTCCCGCTGTTTCTGCTTCCTGAGCCAGGTTTTCAGGAACTTGGCTGAATAGCTAACACTTGGGAGAGATTCAGGGTGGATGGCTTTTTTGTCTGTAGAACAAAGAACTGTGAAGTAGCTAAGATGTTTTTAGTTAATCTTTTGGAGGAAGGCTTGACCTTGCAACCTTTATAGTCTGGGCTTTAGGAAAATATCACATTTATTTGTGGATTATCAAGGGCTTTTTGTATTAAATTAATACATGTAACTGAATATCAAGATGAAAAACAATTTGCCATTGACTGCCAAGTGGCTAGATTTGTTACACTCAGGCCTATAGGGCCTCTAACCTCTGACCAGTCTTACACGGTCTGCAACAAACAATTCACTTGATTCCTAAACAGTTTGATTCCACTTTTAACACAGTCACAAGAATCATTTTTGGAGAAAGACTCAGGGAGAAATCCTAGGGTTAAAGTGAAAAGAGGTAAATAGTGTTATCTGATGGTACATGGAGGGAACTGCAATCATTGTAATGAAACAATGTATACGATTTGTTGAATGTATAACTGATGATCTGCTCTATAAGCCTTCACTCAACTCATAATAAAAGATGAGTTTTTTTAGAAAGATGAGAGCCTAGGGAAGCCTTTGGGGCAGTTCTACTCTGTATTAGAGGGTTGCTATGAGTCAGACTCAATGACATACAACAATAACAATAATCATAATAAATTCCCACAAGAAAACTTTATTTCATTTTTTAATTGAATACATGAGACAAGAACCAGTAACTTGTGATTAAAAAGAAAGAAAAAGAAAAAAAAAAGAGAGAAATAAATGCAGCCGAAATGCTACTATGAATCTCTACTGGCTACCTAGAGAAACCCCCACTTCAACCATGGCACTCCAGAACACTGTGCAGTCTGTTGCCAGTCTGTCTGTACAGCACCATTTCCAGTGAAATTCATACAAGGTATGCAAGGATGGTTTAGCATTAGAAAATCAAATGGCCTAATTCATCACATAAATAAAACAAAGAAAAAGGATCATCTCAATCAATGTTGAAAAAGTATTTGATAAAAACTGACACACTTTCCCAATAAATATGCAACAAAATATGGGTAGTAGAAATAATCTTCAGTATAATAAAGGGCATATATGCAAAATGAACAACCAGTACAGAAAGGCTGAAACAAAGCATCCTTCTAAGAATGTTAATGAAGCAAGAACACTCTTCATTCACAAGAGACTTCTTCTTGGTGTTAAGTGCCATAGTGTAGGTTCCCATTCATAATGATCCTGTATAGGGTTTCTGAGGAGTGGCTGGTGAATTTGAATTGTCGACCTTATGGCTTAAACCGACCTTTCAGTACAGTTCTATCCACAGTGCCACACCAGGACTCTTCATTTAGCACTCTATTTTAACATTGTACAGGAAGTCCTAGCCAGAAAAGTTAAGCAAGATAAGGAAATAAAGTGTATCCAAATTGGAAATGAAGACATCAGACTAAGCTGATTTGCAGATGACATAATGCTGTATGTAGAAAATCCCAGAGACTCCAGAGAAACCTATTGGAACCAATGGAAGAATTTAGCAAAGAAGCAGGGTATGTGTAGCACTGTGGGCTAATGAACTGGACTGTAACGTAGGTTTGAACCACAAGGTTGCTGCTTCAAGTTCACCAGCTACTCCTTGGAAACTCTATACGTGGTCACTATGGGTCAGAACTGACTCAATGGCACTTAACAACAACAACAACAAGATCAGTTCACAAAAATCAATCATATTCCTATACATTAACAATGAGAACTCTGAATAGGAAAACCATTGCAGAATCATAAACAAAAATAATTATGTGTTATTTAAGAAGATATATAAGTCCTCCCTGAATTGAAAAGAAAAATGCATACAAATTATTGTGACTGAAAATACTAAAGAATAAGCAAGAAAAGTACCAATTCATTCTAATTATTTCTTTAAAATATTTTAAAATGCTGATCTGTTTAGTTTTACTATAACATAGTTATTATTTAAGAAAGAATTTTCATGTAAAAACAAGTATCTCTCCTTCTTTTATCTATTTTCACATTAAAACCTGGGTTTTGTACCACAGGACCCTAACCATTGTTGTTACTGGTGTTAGGTGCTGTGGAGTTCACAGGGACTCAGCAACACTATGCACAACTGAAAGAAACACTGGCATGGCATTGCCAATCTCACAATTGTTGCTATGCTTGAACCCATTGCTGCTGCCGTTGTTCCAATCCACCTCGCTGGGATCTTCCTCTTTTTTATTGACCCTTTACTTTACCAAACATGAAGTCCTTCTCCAGGGACAGATACCTCCTGATAATATGTCTGAAGATTAAGTCCTGGTGTGACATCATAGGATAAGCACTTAACTTCAAGGTCTGTTTGAATTGCAAGGTAGGCACTTCAAAGTCACCATCACTGCTTGAATACCCTGTACCTGTACGGGACTGCTATGAGTCTGAACCAACACAAAGGCACTTAACAACAACAATATGAGAGATGAAGTCTGACCATCCTGGTTTCTAAGGAACATTCTAGCTGTATTTTTTACAACACAGACTTGTTTGTTTTTCTGGCAGTGTGTGGTACTTATAATATTCTCCTCC
>NW_006408533.1:25122499-25147723 GCF_000296735.1 Chrysochloris asiatica | reverse complement strand
AAATGTATTTTAAAAGTGTTGAAGAGCAAAGATGTCAGCTTGAGGACTAAGGTGCGCCTGACCCAAGCCATGGTATTTTCAATAACCGCATATGCATGTGAAAGCTGGACAATGAATAAGAAAGACCATAGAAGAATTGATGCTTTTGACTTATTGTGTTGGAGGAGAATATTGAAAGTGCCATGGGCTGCCAAAAGAACCAATAGATCTGTTTTGGAAGATGTGCAGCCAGAGTGCTTCTTGGAGGCCAAGAATGTCAAACTGTGTCTCTCATACTTCGGACATATTGTCAGGAGGGACCAGTCGCTGGAGAAGGATATCATGATTAGTAATGTGGAGGGACAGAGAAGGAGAGGAAGACCCCCAACGAGATGGACTGGTCAAGTGGCAGCATTGATGGACTCAAGCATGGCAACAGCAGTGAGGTTGGCCCAGGATTGGGCAGTGTTTCGTTCTACTGTGCATAAGGTTGCTATGAGTGGTACTGACTCGATGACACTTAACAACAACAACAACATATGAATATGAGACTTGGACAATGAATAAGAAGACCATAGAAGAATTGATGTATTTGAATTATGGTGTTGGAGGAGAATAATGAAAGTTCTATGGACTGCCAGAAAAACAAGCAAATCTGTGTGGGAAGAAGTACAACCAGAATGCTCCTTAGAAACCAAGATGGCCATCTTCTTCTCTCATACTTCAGACATATCCCTGAAGAAGAACATCATGCTTGGTAAAGAGGAGAGACAGCAAAAAAGAGGGAGAACTTCTATGAGATGGACTGGCACAGTGCAGCAACGATGGGTCAAGCATAGTAGCAATTGTGAGGATGGCACAGGACTTGGTGATGTTTTGATATGTTGCACATATGGTTAATATGTGTCAGAACTGACTTGATGGCACTGAACAACAATAACTGATTCAGAGTTTATTCAAAGGCAGTGGATTTGTTTTTGTTCTTTGCTTTTTTTGGTGTTTTTCAATGAATGCAATTTCATAAAAAATAAGAGCATAAGGTTACGATGAAATTATATTCATTAATAAAAGAACAAAAATGGCTAGCTATAATGCAAATACTATGCCCACAGTAGTTTTTTTTTTGTGTGTGTGTTTTGTTGGCATGACTTTTCAATCCACTTAAAGAAATTAATTTTAAGTGTTTGAGAAACCATAATGTGCCTGAAAGTGCTTGTTTGGCTGCTGGGTTAAACACTTAATGAAGTTGTCCTGCCAGGTGCCTTCTTAGCAGATTTATTCTGGTCAACAGCAATGAGACAAGCTCCACTCATCTTGAAGGTGATGGTGGCCCAAGTGAGGACAGTTGATTATCTTGGTCTGCATTCCAGAAACTTCTCAAGTTTGTATATAAGCTATCCTATTCATGGAATTAGACCCCCAGGAGCTCATGTAAATGAAAGGACATCCTGTTTTCAGGGACAGAAATGTGACTGAGACTAGTACTTCTGCCATCTGTTCCATTCCAGGTTATAAATAGGTGAGCATGATTCTTTAGTCCATCAAACATACACATTTGAAATTCTCTGTCAAAAAGCTAAATTTTTATTTGTTTAACCGTAACTAATTTTCAAGAAAAATAAGGGAGTTGGTTTTTTGTTTTGTTTTGTTTTGTAGTACTTACTATGTTCTAGATACTCATGGGCAGTTTTTATACATTATTTCATTTGAAAGCCTCTTTCATATTTAACCTGTACTAGAAATAAGCAGAAATATTTGTCCCTGTCTGCTTCTCCATTCACTTAGGTATTTACAGTTTTGACAGAAAGTAAAACATAAACAGATCGACTAGAGAGTAGCACAATGTTGTTGTTGTTATGTGCTGTGGAGTCGGTTCTGACTCATAGCGGCCCTGTACAGGGTTTCCGAGGCTGTAAATCTTTACAGGAGCAGAAAGCCTCATCTTTCTCCCACAGAACAGCTGGTAGTTTTGAACTGCCGACCTTGCAGTTCACTGCCCAATTCATAATCACTATGCTGCTAGAACTCCTATAGGGTTAATTAAATATATATGATAAATGTAAATGATAAATTAGAATTTAAGAAGAGCTATGTGATTAAGTTGTAATTAGCTATGACAATATGAAGAAAGAAGATCCTAGTGTCACAGTTGTTAATTGCTTATCTGCTAACCGAAAGGTCAGTAATTTCAAACCACCAGCTGCTCTGAGGGACAAAGATGTGGCAGTCTGAAAACTTTTATAAAGATTTCAGCCATGTAAACCTTCTGGGGAAGTTGTACTCTTTCCTATGTTATTATTTCTGTTAAGAGCCATCAAGTTGATTTCAACTCATTGACCCTACATAGGGTTTCAAGGAGTGACTGGTGGGTTTGAACCACCAACCTTGCAGCTAGCAGACCCATGTGTATCCTATAGCACCACACCAAAAAGTCACTCTGAATAGGAATTCACTTGAATATTTGATATATGAAGAAAAGCATGAGTCTTGAACGATAGGAAGACGTTAGAAACTAAAGTGTTGGTTGTTAGATGAAGGGACCTTGTATACATACAAGAACTCACACACACAGGACTTGAATGTGGGAGTTGAGAACAGAGAATAAAGAATCGATGTCAATCTTCGGAGCTTTGGGGCAGCTCAGAAGAGCTCATAGCTCTCTAATCCTGTAATCAATAGAGATTAAAATTGTTCTAGAATAATTCTCAGACTTATTAAAAAGATTGGTTTTACACACAGGGAAAGCATTTCCTGCCTCTGGGTGATTCAAAGGCTTCCAGCGTCTTCTTTTTATATATAAAAAAACTGATGTCTTATATCCTATTAGACAATGTTCATATTTTTCCCCCATGAACTTATTGTTGTTTTAAATATGAATAACCTTGGGACAAGAATTATTTTATTTCTGTAATCTTAAACTAACTAGTTTCTAAATTTATGCTTGTTCTTTGTAGAAAAATAGCTGAAAGAATGAGCTAGACATAGGCTCTCTACAAGGCTTCAGGAGCTCAGGTAGACCTGCCTGGCTTCATATCCCAGCTCTGAAACTTAACTAAAGCTGTCTTTTCTTAAATTCCTCAGGCACTTTAAACTTAGTTCCCTGGACTCCCCCAAATCAAGATAAAATAGTAATTCATTTCAAATCCTACTTGTGAAGATCAAAGAAATAACTCATGAAAAGTGTTTAATATGATTCCTGGTACATAATAAGCAATCTTATACAACAGAGAATTTTCAAGAAAAAACAAGTATCTCTTATTCCTTTTTCTAGTCTCATGATAAAACTTAGGATATATAGTAAATGTTTTCTATTATTACTAATTATTATTTTATTATGAGAAATGAGAGAAAGCTAGGGAAGAGACCATGGGGGACCTAAGGACTTTAGAATCAGAAATGTCCCAAGGATGTTGAGGAGAAAAAAAATATATATATATATAAAGAAAAGAATACCTTAGCTGATTTTGTAGGTTTTCATTGCACTGAGGTGGCTTTGCCAAGTAACTCAGATAAGTGTTTTGGAATGAGCGTCAAGATTTCTATCAATATTGCTATTGTTGTTGTTAGGTACCATTGAGTCAGTTCTGACTTACAGTGAGTGACCCTATATACAATGTACCAAATGTTGCTTGGCCCTGTGTAATCCTCACAATCAATGCTGTATTTAAGACCGTTCTTGCAGCCAATGTGTCAGTTCATGTTCTTTATTGTCTCCCTCTTTTTTTGCTGACATTCTAATTTATCAAGCATGGTGTCCTTCTTCAGAGAATAACCCCTCCTAATAACATGTTGAAAGTGACACAAAATTTGCACCAATGTTAACTTTCACAAATTATTAGCCATTTTATTCTGTACCTGTGGTGTTCTAGAATGCCACCTGTCCCATTCTTACCTTCTTTTTCTCTCTTGATGTTGAGGGCCGTTTCAAAATAATGTGTCCACTGCTGGCTCCACCATATCTAAAGCCACAGACCCCAGGCAGCCATGGCACACATATTGCCTTTGGTCTCAGGACAGAGACAGAGCAGGTTGCTGGCCATCTGAGTGGTACTTTTTGAGTTATTTTCCCAGATAGTCATCAGTCATAGGCTGGCAGATGCCCCCAGCTCTGCCAGGAAAAGTCACATGAATTTATTAGCAAAGAAATGCAGCCAGTGCAATAGACATTGCTCAGCTTCATCAGGAATATCAATACATTGTGTTTGAGGCAATGCAGCCAAAGCAGCTTTTGAGGGCAGCTCCCTTCTTGGTCTCTCCAAATAATTTGAATTTAAGACTAAGATCAATTGAACTCAAACAAAGACCCCCGTTGTTCTCTTTGGCATCCCATTATATATGTATACATTATATATATATATATATATACATATAAATAATATTTTATATAAAATATTGTTTCAGGATGTTTCCATTCATCTATAATAAAAATCTTGTCTCAAAGATTTTTTTTTAAAGTGGTGAAAATATACACACAAAACATTCACCAGCAATATAACAACTTGCACATTTGCAATTCAATAACATAGATTACAGTTTTCATGTTGTGCTCCCATTACCTTTACCTGAGGCTCTTAATAATGCTATTAAGAAAATTTGGTTTTTATGAGCAGAAAATAATATTTCAATTTTAGATAGTCCTTTCAGGGTGATCATTTTAGATAGGGAATTGTGAATGAGTTATTCAATCTCTTGTAATCTAAGATTGTTCACACACATACACACCCAAATGACAAAAACAAAAACAAAACAAGCCTATATTAACCTGACCAAATTTACGTTAAATTAGGTTGGGGAGAGAAGACTAACAAACATAAAGCAGAACTGAAAACACAATTTATAAACTACTGCCCATTTGTGTAATGATGTTGCTGTTAGGTGCCATCAAGTGGGCACTAACTCATAGTGACTCTCTGTACAACAGAACAAAACACTGTCTGGTACCTTGCCAACCTCATAATTATTGTTATGTCTCAGTCCATTGCTGCTGTCACAGTGCCAATCTATCTCATTGGGAGCCTTCTTCTTTTTCTCTGACACTCCACTTGACCAGACATAATATGTTTCTCCAGGGACTGGTCTCTCCTGATAATATATCCGAAGTATATGAGAGATGAAGTCTGTTCATCCTGGCTTCCAAGAAGCATTCTGGCTGTTCTACTTCCAACACAGATTGGTTTCTTCTTTTAACCCATATTCTCCGCCAACACCAGAACTCAAATGCATCAATTTTTCTATAGTCTTCCTTATTCACTGTCCAACTTTCACATGCATATGTTGTTATTAAAAACAGGTGCACCTTAGTCTTCAAACTGACATCTTGGTTTTTGAACACTTGAAAGAGGTCTTGTGCAGCAGATTTGCTTACTTCACTATGTCATTGTATTTCTTGACTGCTGCATCTATAAGTGTTGATGGTTGATCTGAGCAAAATGAGATCTTTGGGAACTGTAATCTTTTCTCATTTGAATGGCTGTTGTTGATTTGTCCAGTGGTGAGGATTTTTGTTTTCTTTAGATTGAGATGCAGCCCATATCGACAGCTGTGGTCTTTGACCCTCATTAGTAAGTATTTTAAGTCCTCTTCACTTTCAGCAAGGAAGGCTGTATCATCTGATATCACAGGTTGTTAATGAGTCTACCTCCAATCCTAATGCCACTTTTTTCTTCATATAATCCAGCTTCTCAAATTATTTGCTTAACATACAGATTTAATAAGTATGGTGAAAGAAAACAACCCTGGCACACACCTTTCTTAATTTTAAGCTATTTGGTATTTCTTTGTTCTGCTCAAACAACTGCCTTTTGGTCTATGTACAGGTTCCTCATGAGGACAATTAGATGTTTCAGAATACTCATTCTCCACAATATTACCTATAGTTTATCATAATCCATAAAACCAAAAGCCTTTGTGTAGTAAATAAAACACAAGTAAACATGTTTCTGGTATTCTCCGCTTTCAGCCAAGATCCATCTGACGTCAGCAATGACATCCCTCATTCCACATCCTCTACTGAATCTAGCATGAGCCTCTGGAAGTTCTCTATCAATGCAAGTTTGCAGTTATTTTTGTATTATTTTTAGCAAGATTTCACTTGCATGTGATATAATTGACATTGTCCAATGATTACTGAATTCCGTTGGGTCACCTCTTTTTTGAATTGACACAAATATGGATCTCTTTCAGTCAGTTGGCCAGGTAGTTGTCTTCCAAAGTTCTTGGCATAGATGAGTGAGTGTCTCCAGTGCTGCCTCACTTTGTTGAAAGATTTCAATTTGTATTCCATCAATTCCTGGTGCCTTGTCATTTGCCAGTGCTTTCAATGCACCTTGGATGCCTTCCTTCAGTATCATTGGCTCTTGGTCATATTCTGCTTCTTGAAATGATTAAAGATTTACCATTTCTTTTTGGTACAGTAACTCTGTGTATCTGAAGATACTTCCAGTTTCTTACATTGCTTTCTTCATCATTCAATATTTTGTCCATATAATTCTTCAATAATTCCAGTCAAGGCTTGAAGTTTTTCTTTAGTTCCCTAAGCTAGAGATATACTGTGCATGATCTTCCCTTTTGGTTTTCTAACTCCAGGTCTTTGCACATTTCATTATACTATTTGACTTTGTCTTCTCAAGCTACCATTGAAATTTTCTGTTCAGTTCTTTTACCTCCTCATTTTTTCCATCTCTACGCTGGAGAGTAATTTTCAGAGTCTCTTCTGACGTCCATTTTGGACTTTTACTGTTTTCTTTTCTTCTTAATAACCTTTTGCTTTCCTCCTGTATGATGTTCTTGATGTCATCCACAACTCTTCTGGTGTTTATTCTTTTATGTCTAATGCATCAAATATGTTCTTCAGATGATCTCTAAATTTAGTAGAGATATGGTCAATGTCATATTTTGGCTCTCATGTACTTGTTTTAATTTTCTTCAGCAACAGCCTGAATGTGTATGTGAGCAATTGATGATCTGTTCCATAGTCTGCCCCTTCACATTGTTTTAGCTGATGATATGGATCCCCACCTTCTCATTCCACAAATATAGTCAATTTGATTTCTGTGTATTCCATCTAGGGAGGCCCATTTTTATAGTCATCGTCTATGTTTTTTTTAAAAAAAGGAGTTTGCAATGACTATCATTGGTCTTGAAAAGTTCTATCATGTGATCTGCAACATTGCTTCTGTTGCCATCCATATTTTCTGACTACTGATCCTTCTTTTTGATTTAAAATCTTGGCATTCCAATCACCAGTAATTATCACTACATCTTGATTGCATGTTTGATCAATTTCATATTGAAGAAGTTGGTAGAATTCTTCAATTTCATTATACTGGCTGTAGTGGTTGGTGTAAAAATTTGAATAACAGTGGTATTAACTGGACTTTTCTGTAGGTATATGAATATTATTCTATCACAGACAGCATTGTACTTCAAGACACATATTGATATGTTCTTTTTGATGATGAATGCAATGCCAATTCTCTTCAACTTGTCATTCTTGGCTTAGTAAACAATATGATTGCCGGATTCAAAATAGTCAATACCAGTTCATTTCAACTCACTAATGTCTTGGATATCGATGTTTTGAGTTCCGTGTCCTTTCTGACAACTTCCAATTTTCTTAGATTCATATTTCGTACATTCCATGTTCCAATTTATTTCTCTTAATTTTGAGTTGTGCCACATCAGCAAATGAAGGTCCTGAAGGCTTTACTCCATTCACTTCATCATGGTCTACCCAACTTTGAGAAGGCAGTTCTTCCCCTAGTCGTGTTTTGAGAACTTTCATCCGAGGAGTTCATTGTCTCACACTGCATCTGAAAATAATCTGGTATTCTTCATCATGTTTCAATATTCAATATACTTGTGCTGATGTGTTCCACTGCTATTCATAAAGTTTTCAGTGACTAAATATTCAGAAGTCATCCATCTCACCTTCTTCCTAGTATATCGGTGGAAACTTAGCTGAAACCTATGCACCATGAGTGGCCCTGCTGGTGTTTAAAATACCCATGACATAGCTTTCAGAATCTCAGCAACATGGAAACCACCAAAGTTTGATAAACTGGTAGAAAAGTGGTGTAATTTGTTTAAATGTGAAAATTATTAAGTTGGGAAGATATGGCTGACAAGGATTAATATCAATTGAATAGCTAGCTGTGGTTATACACAGGGCATGAAATTAACTGGGCTTTGCCAGATGGATGGACTATAGGTCAACATGGTAAATATAAGACAAAACAAATTTAGACATAGTAACATAAGCAGAGATACAGGGTTGGGAATGATCAATGTTATGCTAGTGTGGCACTAGAGGATAAGCACTAGACTACCAGGTGTTTTTAATTCACAAAGTCTGCTCATCAAACCCACCAGCTGCTCTTCAGAAGTCGTATATAGGGTGGCTATGAGTTGGAATCAACTCGATGACACTTAACAACAACATAAGCAATACAGGGGAGACAGCATTTAGACAAAGAGAACATTCCACCAACTGTAGTTCTAAATATTCTTTGTGTACTTAGAAGTCCTGGTGTGGCACTGTAGGATGAGCACTGGACACAAGGTGGGTTTGAATTGTAAGATTGGAGTTTCAAACTTACCAGTTGCTCTTCTGAAACCCTATACAGGTTCACTATGAATCAGAACCTACTACAACACACCACCAATAGCTCTCTGCAAAGTACTTAAAAACATAGAAATGGTGTTGCTATGGCAGTGATAGTATTAGAACCAAACTCTAACTTTCAATTCCATCACTCACTATGAGTGATCTTGACCAAAATATTTAACTCTCTTGATATCCATTTATAAGGTACCTAGCAGTTAAATATGTTAAGCTACTGACTGAAATACCAGTTTGTTGAACCCACTAACTTCTCCTTTGGAAAAAGATGAGGCAGTCTGCTTTTGTAAATAAATATTGCCTCAAAAATCTTATGAAGAAATTTTACTCTATCCCATAGAGTTGCTCTAATGGCAGTGAGGAGTACCGGTTTCTCCATTTCTAAAATGGCAGTAATAATTGAAATTATGTCATAGACATTTTGTGGAAAATGAAAAAACTTTTGTAAATTAGAAATGTCATTGTTCTTGTTAAAAGTGCCATTGAGCAGTTTCTGACTCATAGTGATCCTATATAGAGTTTCCAAGGTAGGTGTGAACTGCCAACAATGTAGTTACGGGTCTGGTGCTTATCAGACAGTGCCACACCAGAACTCCAATTTAAACATTGCTGTTGGTGTTGTTAGATGCCACCGAGTTGGTACCGACTCACAGCCACCTTATGCACAGCAGAACAAAACACTGCCCGATCCTGGGCCAACCTCACTACTGTTGCCACGCTTGAGTCCATTGATGCTGCCACTTAGCCAATCCATCTCGTTGGGGGTCTTCCTCTTTTTCTCTGACCCTCCACCTTACAAAACATGATATCCTTCTCCAGCGACTGTTCCCTCCTGACAATATGGCCGAAGCATGAGAAATGAAGTTTGGCCATCTTGGTCTTCAAGAACCACTCTGGCTGCACTTCTTCCAAAATGGATCTATTGGTTCTTTTGGCAGCCCATGGCACTTTCAATATTCCCCTCCAACACCATAATTCAAATGCATCAATAATTCTACGGTCTTCCTTATTCACTGTCCAGCTTTTGCATGTGTGTGAGGTTATTGAAAATACCATGGCTTGGGTCAGGTGCACGTTATTCCTCAAGCTGACATCTTTGCTCTTCAACACTTGAAAAAGATCTTGTGCAGCATGTTTGCCTAATGCATTAAATGCCTCGTTTGATTTCTTGACCGCTGCTTCCTTGAGTGTTGACAGATGATCCAAGATGAATGAAGTCCTTGACAACTACACTCTTTTCTCCGTTGATAAGAATGTTGTTTATTAGTCCAGTGGTGAAGGTTTTTGTTTTCTTTATATTGAGATGTAATCCATACCGAAGGCTATACTCTTTGATCTTCATCAGTAAATGTTTTAAGTCCTCTTCACTTTCAGCAAGCAAGGTTGTTAATGAGTCTTCCTCCAATCCTGATGCCACGTTTTTCTTCATATAACCCAGCTTCTCAGATTATTTGCTCAGCATACAGGTTGAATAAGTATGGTGAAAGAATACAACCTTGTCGCACATCTTTTTTAATTTTAAACCATTCAGGGTTCCCGTGTTCTGTTCGAACAACTGCCTCCTGGTCCAGGTACAGATTCCTCATGAGCATTGAATGGTTTCAAATGTGGCATCAGGATTAGAGGAAGACTCATTAACAACCTGTGATATGCAGATGTTAATGCACAATTAAGTGCTCTGGAATACTCATACTTTGCAATGTTGTCCATAGCTTGTCATGATCCACAAAATCGAAAGCTTTTGCATAGTCAATAAAGCACAGGTAAACATAGTGTTTGCAATATAGGGATATCTATGTGGTTCCTAGTATTTATTGTTGTCATTGCTGTTATTATTTGTTGTAGTAGCAGTAGTGTCTGACTTCTTAGAATACAATTATGTTGATAAGTGGCATGGAATACAGCTACACACATGCATCTTGACTACCAGGTGGAATGTTTATATCTACAGAAACCATATGTGAGCAGTCTCTGCATTATGAATTAGTTCCATTCTTAAATCTATTGCTAAACAGAATTTGTGAGCAAGTCACAATAATTACATATGGTTGATATCTAACATCAGTTAATCAATTTTTGTCTTAGTATTTTGGGGGGCCTCAAAAAGTCCATGGACAAATTCCATGATCTTTTAGTTCCATTTTCCCATGAAGCCTTTTTGAAGCCTCTTCTTATATTATGTACTTTTCTATTCAGTAAAAAAATAAATTAAAGAAATACTTCTTGACAATCTAAAATTCTTTAACATAATATGGTAACACAATAATACAATAATTATACTTTGACATGTGTCACAAAGTAGGTTCAATTTTTTATCATGAAGTATTTTATGCAAATAGAATTTTAATATAATAGGTGCTACAAGAGTTGTTTGTAACTATGTGTTGTACCTAAGTTAGATGTTCATACTTAATCCTGATTCACCTAAGGAAATTCTTACTTAAGTATATGGTCTCAACATAAATGTTGAAAGTGTTTTTTATCATGCTCAAATGCATTCTGGTTTGTCCAATAAGCAATATGTTTATTTCTCTTATGACCACTATCATTACTCTTATATTAGGTAATAAAGATGATTAGGGCTTTTTGAACAAAAGTAATAATGGGGATGGAAGCACTGCTTGAGGACAATGTGTATGATAATGGCCCACAAGAGGTTTCTAGAGGTTAAAAGGTGAGAAGAACATCAAGGACCCTACTATTACTGATAGCAACCTACAGTGATAGTGATCAGTGCATTACAGAAAGTCCTAGCAGGAAATCAGGGTCCAGAGGAAAAGGAGCATTTTCATTGATCCATACCTGCCACAGTACTCAATTAGTTCTCAAAACACTTCATTTACTTATTTCTAGATACAGATATAAACATAGGTACACATATAGATATGAATGCATATATCTTAATAACACTACTGGGACCCAGATTGTCAGAGAGCCACTATGGTCCCACCCTGAGAAAAGGAGTTGAAGCTCTTAATGCCCTCTGACTTAATGTGAGACAAGTAGCATCAGCAACTCAGAAAGATGTGAGAACTAATTCTCTTACAGTGATTCTCTGACTTTCAGGAACATTTCACAGGCAGTTTGTCCACTACCTAAAGCACTCTGAAATTTTATGTTAAGGACCCTGTAGTATGCTTCAAATTTGGACCTGTCCTGTTTGACCTTTCAGAGTACAAAATAAGTATACAAGAGAGGTAGAATAGTTTAAGATCTAAACTCCATACTTCTATAATATATAAAAATAGGAGCTGTGTGGTAGGGAGACACTGGTAATTTGAGGATTCATTCTTAACTGAGCACACTAATGGGCTATACTAGGGAGAAATAGGGCTAGACTGAACAGGGTTGAATTCTGTGTATAATTTAAGTGAAAGCAATGGGAAAAGAATAGGCTAGAGAACAGAGATCAGAGCTTGGGTACTGCATTGATGGAGAAAGGGGACAAAGTGGAGTGACACTAGGAGAGGACTTTACAGGACGTAAGTCTATGTTTTGGGTATAAAAAGGATTGTGTGCGATGGCATATGCACTGTAAAGCCGCCCTCCATTCCCTAAATCAGCCAATGGGACATTTTTCACTGCTCTCTGATGCTTGTAGTTCAAGAACAACTTTTTGTTCAAGAACAACTTTAAAGGAGGGGTTGGGTTATGTGACTACAGGCAACAGAGCTACACTTTTATATTAGGAAGCACAAAATGTTAGGTGCATTCTAAACCCGGAGAAAATTTGAAGCAAAATTGTTAACTTTTGGATGTTTCCTTGTCAATGTTTTGTTGACAGGCTTTTGACCAGTCAAATCTGAGGAAGGTGATTTTGTCTGAAGAAGACACGTCTTTGTTGGGTGTGTTTCCCTGAAAACCCCAAATTAATTAAGACTCTAAACTTCTAAATGCTGAAGAGGAGCTCTTAATTTAAAGAAAGTCTGAAGTGAATCCTCTGGTAAAGCAAGGGATTCTTTTGTAATGCAAATGACCCCTCCCCTGCTCCATTATCCTGTCTTGTAAGTTTCTGAATTGGGAAAATACTGTGCCCACCTGTATGCCATTCAGTGTGAACAGAGAAAGTGGAGCATAATAGATGGTGAGCCCTAGGAATATTTCAACCCTAGCAGCATGGCTCACTGTTGTCTATGACATGTTGTTAAATTATTGATACCCAGCCAGGCTTTGGGACACAGGCTTTGTTGTTTGGAGCTAACAAAGCCACCTGAGAGAAAGCCATAATGAGAGAGCAGGGACTTCGCTGTGATGGGGTGAGGCTTCTGAGCAGCAAATCCTGCCAGAACAGGAGAGAGCTACAAATTATTCGGACTGACCACTCTTGCAAAGAGCAAGAGAAAATAGGTGCATTAATGAAACTCTTACAACAGATGGCAAACTGTCCTTGGATCCTCTGGTGGAGGCAAAAAGGAAAAAAACAAAACAAAACAAAACAAAACAAAAAATCCAAAACGCTTTCAAAGAATATTTTATATGAGTATATCACACAGAATCTACTTACACCAAGGACTCACAGAGAGCTATCTAAGAGACATTCCATTAAATTATTTAACAGAAGATGACAGAAAAGAATTAGAGAAAGAATTTTCCCATCTCAAGTTAAAACAACAATCCACTCTCTATCCACGGGTAAATCTCTGGGTCCAGATGGTTGCCCAACAGAATTTTAGCAAACATTTGGAGAGATAATAAGGCCTATAGCAGTAGCTAATTACTCACTTATATATGGCTCAGTGCCCCCTCATCTACATTAGTTTCTAAAGCAGGGATTTTTTGCCAAAAGAAAAGAAGCAGACCCCTGCTCCATGTTCTCATTTGTAACATTCACTTGCTTCCCTCTACACAGATTTCAACAACCATCCTTTTTATTTCAGTGTCCTTATGAAGACCTTTAAGCTCAATGGGACGGTAAGGACATATAGAATATTACTGAAATGGGGTATGAAAGCAATCACCAGCAAGTCCGCCAGGGAAATGGGTTAAGGGTCTAGTTTAGTTGTCAAGAAAAATCATCCAATTAGTAGATTTGGGGGAGCGGACTCCATTTACCCTTCTTCACCTCCACCACTCACTTTCCCAAGAGGAGATGTAAAAGATGGCATTTTGGGAACATGTGGGATTGAACATCCACCCCAGCACATAGAGAGCAAAGGTCACCAGCATTTTCAACAGCAACTAGTACATAATCATTTTGCCAGGGGCTTAATGGAGACTGAGGAGCTTAGCAACAATCTGAGCTGTAAGACTGAGAAGTCGGGGTGAGGTTCCAAACTGCAGGCTTCACTGACCAGACTGGCTATAAATGTCTCTGCAAATTATAGATGCTTCAGGGAGACCATGATCCTTAGCTCTTGTAGAGTTGTTCCTCCTCTGCAGAGCATTTTAAAAGATGAACTAATTAATTTTCTCAACAACCCATCGATTTCAGATGAAGTGATTTTTCCCATTTTATAGATGGGGAAACTGATTGCCAAGAGTCTTGCCTCTTAGCTGTCAACACATTGAAGATGCAACAAATTTGAAACAGCCAGCTAATACTGAGTTATTTAAACTTCAGTCGGCAAAGATGTCTAGTGGGTTTCTGTTTACTAGATTCTGTCCTCCATGTACAAAAAAGCACACTAATGTTTACTGATTATGCAATGATAATAATGATCATTTATTGAGTGCTTAATATATATTGCAATGTAGACCTGTTGGATTGCACAGTCTTCCCAATCCTTTAAAGCACTGGCTCTCATCTGTGGCTGTATATTAGAATACATCAGGGACATTTTATGAATTCCAATTTCCAGACCAATTAATTTTCACTCTTTAGGGGTTGGGAGCTAGGTATTAGTATTTTTTAAAGTTCTTCAGGTGATTTCAATGTGCAAATTAACTTCAGAACACTTGGAGTAAGAAGGCTAGAAGAGAAATAGAGAAACAGAAGGATATACAGGGTTAATAATTGGCCCTTGTTTTCTTGTATTTCATTCTAGGTGAGAGGGACTTTGAGTTATAGGATGAATAGAAATAGCCGGTATAGAAGAAACATAAAAGACACAGAAAAGAAGGGGTCATTAATTGAACAAGTTCCTAGGGGAAATAAGAGAATGAGAACTAGCCACATTTTCCTTTAAATCTTTTCTGTGCACTTACAGATTTCTATTGTAACATCTACAATGTTTTGTTCACAAGTCTGTCTTCATTCAAGGTTATACATTGTTTTAGGGATAAGGCCCTGGTCTAGTCATTTCTTGTTCCCAGTACCTTGAACAGTGTTTAGTATATAACAAGATATCAGACGTTGAATAAATGAATAAATGAATGAGTGAACTTGGGAAATTTTGAAATATTTCCTTCCAGGAGAAGTTGTTCCAACTGTTTCTCACACAGCACTTGAAACTCATATCACTCTTTGAGACCACATTTCTGATAATCTGAGTTAAGGATTGGTTATGGAGTCATTACGATTCACTTTGCTACCTTCAACCATTTGTGACTTTGCATAAATTATTTTGACTGATTGGCCAATCAGTCACCAAGAGGACCCAAAGGGAATGAGAATTTGCACAGTTTGTTGCTATTTGTTGATATGAGCATGGGAGAGGATTCTGGAGCAATAAAGTCTGCTTCCAGGCTTCTGAGAAACAACAGAGAAAGGCCTAAAGAGTCAAGGACAAGGATGACACCTAGTCAAGTGTGTGTATGTGAAACTACATTCAGACTCAGTTTGTGTGAAAGGATGACTCTTAGAGTCACATGTCACACTATCATGTTATCACTTAGCATCATTGGTACTCTCTGGTTTTCTCTGTGAAAGCCCGTTAGGAAATTAATTCATAATAGAAAACTTCACTTTTCATTCAGATGAACCCATTCAATCCTGAGGAAATGCTATTTGGTGACTGTGGAATACGCCGTGTGTTGTTATTAAGTGCCATCAAGTTGATTCTGACTCATATTGACACTGTATAGGATATCTGAGGAGCAGCTGGTAGGTTTTAACCACCAACCTTTCTGTTGGCAGTCCAATGCTTAGTTAGCTACAGCATCACACCAGAAGACCATTCTGTGAATACAGCCTCTAAAATCTCCAATTCACAACAGTAACCAGCAAGGCCCCAAAGTTAATGTCATGGTGGTTGTAGTTAGTTGGCATCCAGTAGATTTCTCCTCAGTGAAACCTCATCTGTGTAGAGCCAGTGACATTTCTGAAGTGATTCATCACCCTTACTCTTAAGGTACCTTTGGGTGGGTTTGAATTCTAATCTTTTTGTTAGTAGTCCAGTGTTTAATCATTTGCATCACCTAAGGACACTCCTGGCATTTCCCAATGTTAATTCTGCCATAAATTAACGCCCATGAAAAAACCTATCATACTCTCCACTAAAAATTGTAAATTGTACCATTTTCCCCAAATGTTCTGTAACGCCTAGCCCTGGTTGAAAACCTAACCCATTCTTTTCCTCTCTGGAATGCCTACTGTGTGATTATCATATTTTTACATATTCTCAAATTCTTTTCTAAATATTCTGTCCAGCTCTTTGCGGTAATTTTAAAACAAGCTTTATTGCTAAAATCACTAGCTTAATGCACTCTCTTTGTCCTCAATTTCCTATCTTTCCAATTTGCTTTTTGTTGCTGTTGTTGTTAAGTTTCTATTGTGAACTGAGTGATAGTTTACGTGGGAGAACATCAGCTTTACACCATTGTTTCATTGCAATGATTACAATCTCCTCCGTGCATTATCATTTTTTTTGCTTCCATTCCCTGTTTTTTTTGTTTGTTTGTTTGTTTTTGGAGAGGGGGATGTACACAGAAAAACTCAGGAATATATAATAATTTAAACAACCAAAGTGCACATTCTGCAAACCTATCTCCTGGCCACCAGCACCCAGTCCCTCTTTCTCCATAAGTCCAGAGTACTCAGCTTCTCCCTCTCACCATGTCCTCATCTCTGTCTCCATCTCCAGTGTCCCTGCTTCTCTGGATAGGTGCTGGGGACAGCACACACAGACCATGGATTGATCAGTGGCAGCCCCATTAAACCACCTCTGAATATAATCAGTTTATCCCAGATGCTCTCCTTCCTCCTGAAAGTATATAGGAATGTGATACTATAGAACAATGTAGCATTTTAGGTATAGATAAATGAAGCCCGGTGCCTGAGATTTTGCTCACAAACAAAAGTTTGCAAAGTGTACAGAGACAGCTTGGCTCCTTTCAGGAACCTTGCTTTATGTTATGTATCCTTAAGAAACCGCACGTTGCTACTCTAGATCATTTAAGGCTAAAAGTTAATATATAACAGCTTGATTGAACCTTTTTTTTTTTTCTGTAAAAATAAAAATGTTAGATTGTTAAGAAAAACTATGAAAATATCTTAAAAGTTGTTCCTGTGAATCATTATGTCCTGTTTT
This sequence comes from Chrysochloris asiatica, assembly GCF_000296735.1. Taxonomy (NCBI): domain Eukaryota; kingdom Metazoa; phylum Chordata; class Mammalia; order Afrosoricida; family Chrysochloridae; genus Chrysochloris; species Chrysochloris asiatica. The sequence goes on along the minus strand of NW_006408533.1, from coordinate 25,130,716 downwards.
GAATGATTAATCACATTTCAGTTCCGTATCCTGTCTTAATCACATCCTCCCTTTGTGACATCCTCCCTGAGTGAATTACATCCTTCCTTTGTAACAAATCCATCCCTAAACAAGAGAATAAAAGGCTGAGGTAAAGTGAGTTCTGCATGCAATGCTGGGCAATGCTAGGCAATATGTTTGCAGATCTGTCTACCTGCCAGCTTGCTTCATATCTGTGTGTCTGTCTTTTTTGTATATATTTCGTCTCTCTCTTTCCCTATAACTTTCGCCGCCAGATCTCCCTTCTTCGTGACACCCACACTTCCTTATCGAGGCGGGACCCCTACATAGGACCTGTCCCTCTCTAACCTGTATACAGAGGGGATAACATTGCTACTTGATGTGAAGAAACCTTCCCTCAAGATGGTATTTTGAGGTACCACATCCATAAGTATAGGTCAAGTTCATCAAATTGTAGCAAATTACACTCATTTCCTTTATCAAAAAAAAAAAATTTTTTTTATCTTCCTCTAGTTGAGTTCTGATTATCTAGCCATTGAGGCTAGATCAAATAAGTATTATTTTCAAGTATGGTTGTTTTTGTGCATCCCCCCTCACTTCATATCAGCTGGATGATTCACTCTCAGCTCTAGCCCTCTGTGGCTATGTCCTTGTTCATGGGCTCAGGAATCCCCAGGTCTCACCACACTTTAGAACAACAAGCCCTTCCTCTTTCTCTCATCTTCAGGTCAAAGTGAGTCTATGGTGAGTGGTTGAACTCAGCCCATTTCTTCATTGCTGCTTTCCCCCCTCTTCCACTCACCAATAAACCAACATGATTGCCAGCAAGCTTACATGGCTGCTCGTGTATTCCCTTTGAGTTTCATTCTTGGAAGGAGGTCCAATTTGCTTGTACAAATAGCCTTATCATGAATATTTGGGTCCTTACTCTTTTGTATAAGGAACTCTGGTAGCATGAAGGGTTATATTTTGGGTTGCTAAGGAGCTCTGGTAGCGTAGTGGTTACGAATCAGGCTGCGAACTTAACAACAACAACAACAACTTCAAGTTCAGCAGTTTAAATTGACAAGCTGCTCCATGGGAGAAATGTGAGGTTTTCTGCTCCTGTAAAGATTTGTTGTTGTTGTTATGTGCTGTGGAGTCGGTTCTGACACATAATGACCCTGCACAGGGTTTCCGAGGCTGTAAATCTTTACAGGAGCAGAAAGCCTTATCTTTCTCCCAAGGAACAGCTGGTAGTTTGGAACTGCTGACCCTGAGGTTTGCAGTCCAATTTGTAACCATTACGCTACCAGAGCTCCTCCTCAGAAACCCTATGCAGAGTTTCTATGAGTCTTAACCGACTGTACAGCTTGTAACTCCCATTACCACTCTTTTACACAGCTGCAGTAGTATATTGACAGGAGGCTGTCAGAAATTCCAGCCAGATTCGTGATGTGAGGGATATCACTGCTGACTTCAGATGGATCTTGACTAAAAGAAGAGAATTCCAGACAGATGTTTACATGTGCTTTATTAATTATGCAAAGGAATCTGACTGTTGAATAGCAAATTATTGAAAACATTGGGAAGAATGGGAATTCTAACCTGTACATAGACAAAGAAGCTATCATTTAAACAGCACAAGTAGATACTACATGTTTTAAAATAAGGAAAGGTGTGTGTCAGGCTTGTATTCTTTCAGTATGCTTATTTAAACTGTATGACAAGCAAATAATATAAGAAGCTAGACTATTTGAAGAAAAATTTGTCATAAGAATTAGAAGTAGATTCATTAATAACCTGGATTTACGGATGACACAATCTTGGAATACTTACTGATGAAGATCAAAGCCTTCTGTATGGATTTTTATTGTTGTTGTTAAGTGCCACTGGGTTTATTCCAACACAGAGACTTGTATGTTGTTGTTGTTGTTAAGTGCCGTCGAGTCGGTTCCGACCCATAGCGACCCTGTACAGGATATTCACAGGTGCAGAAAACCTCATCTTTTCCTCACAGAATGACTGGCAGACTTGGACTGAAGACCTTATTTTTTACAGTCTATGGTAGAATATTGAATATACCATGGACTGCCAGAAAAGCACACAAATCTTTCTTCAAAGAAGCAAAGTCTGCACATGCCTTTGAAGTGAGGGTGGCGACACTTTGTCTCATGTATTTCAGCATATTATCAGGAAGGACAGTTACCTGTAAAAGAACATCATTCTTGGTAGAGAGTGAGCAAAAATTGTTGAGACACTCAGTAAGATGGATTGACAAATTGGTTGAAACAATGGGTTCAAATATAGCAATGCTTGTGAAAATGGTGCCATACCAGGGAGTATTTTGTTCGGTTACACATGGGGTCACTATGAGTGGAAACTAACTCAAGGGCACCTAACACAAAAAACTCTTTAGAACCTTCATTTGACTTTTCTATCCATTTTTTTACTCCTTCCCCTTTCCTTCCTATCCAGTCTAGAATGCTTGACCCATCTATTGCATTAAACATCAGACAGATACTAACCTTGGAGGAAACTACTGCTAAAAATGTATTTTACCAAAAAAAAAAAAAAATTAAAATCTTATGAACAGGACAAAAATATCATATTAATAACACAGTTATGAATTTTTGTTGACCCAATTTCAATGGAATCCGAAGTACTATACTTTGTTTACTATCCTTTCTATAATGTTTAAACTTGTCATCTTATTTATCTCCAATATTCATGATGACTGTTTCAAACTTATTTTGTTTTCACTTATTTTCTGGCTCTGCTATATTCCCGATCTCAGCACAAGATCTGACACCCCACTTCCCAGAGAAAATGAAAGCTATTAAATGAACACTTATTTGACTTTCCACTACTATATCAACATTCATTGTTTCTCTCAATGTCTTTTTACATTCTAGACAATTTTCCTCTTCCTATAAAGCTAATTGTTTCCTGCATATTTAAGAACTCTTGTTTAACTGTAGAATAATCACTGGATTGCTAACCATAAGGTCAGCAGTTCTAACACACCAGCTGCTCTTTGGAAATCTGTACAGGGTCACTATGAGTTGGAACTAACTTAATAGCATTTAACAACAACAGCAAATTGTAGGGAAAGATGACAGTCTAGGCAGAATTGTTACACAGACCCTCTATAACAAAGATACAGAAAACCAAATGAACCAGACAGATGATAATCCTGGAACCCTGAACACCAGATGAAGGCATAGGGAAGTGAACTAAATGTTTACTTGGAGAAGAAGCGGAACCAACATGGCACAAATAAAGAAAAAAGTGAAGTGAAGAGTGCCAGCTAACCAGCATGACTTGGTTATGTTAAATTTTCATGAGCATCTTTAGATACAAAACACTGATTTGGTGGTCCAGAGGCATACTGGAGATAAAGGTGGGGTATTTTTTTCTTGTTCCCTACACTTAACTGATAGCAGTTATTGGAGTTGCACCGTGCTGAGTTGTGAGGTTGTAAGCCCTGTCAGAATGAGTTGGGAGCTATTCATATGAACCCTGACACCTATGTCCAAGTGAGTCTTGCTCCAAATCTGCTAAATCAGCCCTGGTCAGCCCTGGACAAACCCTCACTAGAAGAAGCTGAACAGACATGGGGTGGTTAAAAAACAATAACAACAACAAAATGGCAGATAAATGACTTGTGCTGGCTAGACTGGCACTGCATGGCCATTTTGAACTTTAATGGCAGCTTTTTGAAGTCAGAGGGCAGCATGATGGTGCAGAGTCATACCTGTTATTGGCAAAGAGAGAGGGGCAATTGTTTTTTTCTTGTACCTCACATTATCCTGATGACCAAAGGAGTGGACGGTCCCCACCTACATACCTCTCCAGTGAAGCTCCTACTCTCTAGGTGGTTGTAAACACATGGTGGTGAGCTGCAAAGTTGTAAGATATTGGAACTACATGACAGGAATTCAAGAGAATGATATTTAAGTACTTCCAAAGGATTGACAGAAAGGTTGAGGATAGCAAGAGAGAGTTCAGGGAGAAAGACACAGACAGGAACAAACAAAGAAAATAGATAAATGATTGGAGTTAATATAAAACCTACAAATAGGAATCTAGAAGATTAATACTAAGATTTCAGAAATGGGCAGTACATTGAAGGGGCAAAGGACTACCAGATTAGTGAGCTTGAATACTTTTAAGCTAGAAAACAATCAGAGAAAAGAAAGAAAAATCAGAAGAAAGTATAGATTCATGTAAGACACCATGGGGGTAGTGGTGTTGGTGGTCTGTGGAGTAGTTCTGACTCAGAGTAACCCTGAATAGGGTTTGTTGTTTGTTGTTGTTGTTAAGTGCCATCGAGTCGGTTCCGACCCATAGCGACCCTGTATAGGGTTTCCGAGGGTGTAAATCCTTATGGGAGTAGAAAGCCTCATCTTTCTCCCGCGGAGCAGCTGGTAGTTTCGAACTGCTGACCTTATGGTTCGCAGCCCGATTCATAACCACTACGCTACTGTTTACAGGAGCAGAAAGCCTCATCTTTTTCCCATAGAATAGCTTGTAGTTTCAAACAGCTGGCTGTGAGTTTAGCAGTCTGATTCATAACTAAAAGGAATATTTTACAAATGATCAGAATCCCAGAAAAGGAAGAAACAAAGTAAAGCACAGATTTAAAAAAAAAAAAAAGTCATAGAGTTGTTGGAAGAAAAATTTCCAAACATCTTAAAAGATGAGATGATAAGCATTCAAGATGCTGAATGAACCCCAAACAGGTTAGACGCCAATGGAAAACCACCTATACATATCATTATCAAGCTATCCAAAATCAAAGACTAGGAAAGAACTTTGAGAATAGTTTGGGATAAATGGAAAGTTACCTACAAAGAAGAACCAGTAAGATAAATCTCGGCTATCTCAGCAGAAACCATGAAGACAAGAAAATAATGGAACGACATATACAATATTCTGAAAGAAAAAAAAAAAAGCCAACCAAGAATCATATACCTAGAAAAATTGTTCGTCAAATATGACAACAAAATTAGAACATTTCAACATAAATAGAAATGAAAGGAATTTTAAAAACCCAGATAAACTTTACAAAAATCATTACAGGGCGTTCTTTTGACTGAGACCCAATAACAACAAACAACAATCTGAGACTGACATAACACAGCAATACCACCCAGAACTCAATCCAGTCAGTATAGACGTATCCAAAGAAAAACAAACCTACAATACTGAAAATAGGGAACCAGAGATATCGATTTATAGTGAAGACAAATGCAAAATAAAAAGAGGGGAAATATAGTTATAGAACTTCCAAATGATCAAGAAAGGCAAGTAGATTTCAAGAAAAAACATAAATTTCAAGATAAAAGGGAAGACATTAATAAATTACAAGATAACCTCAAAGAAAATTAATAAACTTTCAAATCCAACCAAGAAAAAGGAAAACCATAAAGATTTAGTAAATATTAAAACAGAAGCAACTAAGAAAATTACAATAAAAAATACAAACAAAATGAACTCACCAGAGGAAAATAGGTGGAACAAAGAAACCAGCACTCCCACAAAAACACACGCACAACAAAATGACAGCTGTTAGTTCATACCTATTGAGAATTACACTGAATGTCAAGATAATTAATCTCAGTCAAGAAACACAGCTATTGTTAAGTGTCATCAAGTTTTGATAAGAAAATAGGATTGTTCAATATACTGTCTACAAGAGACACATCTTACACACAAGGTCAAAAATAGACTGAAACTCAAAGAATGGGGGAAAAATACCAAGCTAACAGCAATAAAAAATGAACAAGAATGTCAATATTAATTTCTAATAAAATTGACTTTAAGGAAAAATCAGCATAAGAGACAAGGAAACTATTTTATGATTCAAGGGTCAATTGAACAAGAAGACATAACCATAATATATATCTATTTCCCAATGAAAGAATTTCAAAATACATACATCAAACTCTAATAGAACTGAGAACATTGACAATTCTTCAACGTTGGTAGGAGACTTGGGGGATTATTGGTTAGGGTTAGCTTTATAGCTAGGTCTAGACTGGGAGCAGGACTTCTTTTAGTGTTAGGGTTATGGTTAGGACTAGGATTAGTGTTAGGGATAAGGATTAGGCTAAAACAAAGAGTAAAACAGTCTAGATTTTAGGGTTACAGTAAGATTTGTTTTTATTTTGTTTATTTTCCCTTTTTCTTGACATCTACTTGGTTTCCTATTAATTTGGAATTTCTGTAACTACATTATTCCTACTTTTTACTTTATAGCTTTTGTTGTCACAACTGTATCTCTGGGTCTTTATTTTCAGTTTTTCTTTGAATATTTCTGTACCTAGGTGACATTGTCATATATGCTAGTTTCAGGTTATAGTCTGCTGTTAGTTCTCTGTCCAAAGTATGCCCTTTAGTATTTTTTGTAAGGTTGGTCTGGTTTTTACAAATTCTTTTAATTTCTGTTTATATGAAAAAGACCTAATTTCACTGTCATATTTGCTGGATAATTTCTTGGTTGGAAGATTTTATTTTATTTTTCAGAGTTTTATCTATGTCATTCTATTGTCTTCTTGTCTACATGGTTTCTGATGAGAAATCAGAGGTTAATCTTATTAGTTCTTTGTATATAACATCATTTTTCCTGTGTTACTTTCAGGATTCTTTCCTTGTCTTTGATTTTGAAACATTTGATTATAATATGTCTAGGTGTTGTTCTTTTGAGTCTATACTATTTGTACCTTGTTCAACTTCTTGAATGGCTATCTTCTCATCTTTCATGATGTTAGGGAATTTTTCTTCCAACAATTCTTAGACAATATTCTCTATGAGCTTTCATTGTCTCTTCTTGTTCTGGAATGCCAATCACATGTAAGTTATTTTCCTTGATAGTGTCGCACATAAATCTTAGGCTTCCTGCAGAAGTTTTTGTTCCTTTTTTTTATTGTTTCTTCTAGCAAATAAATATTGAGAAATTTTCCTTCAAGCTTAGTATCTCAGGCTTTCATTCAATTCTACTTCTTTGCCCTTTTAGTGTTGTATCTATTTCTGCAGTCTTAATGTTAATCTTCTGACTTTTTTATTTCAATTTTTTTGTGGGGTTCCCAATTTTTTCATTTATTTTCTAGTTTGTTTCCTCAATTCTTCCAGAGTTTTTCCATGCTTTCCTTAATTCCACCTGCTATTTTCTTGATCATTCTTCTAACCCATTTAATTAGCCTTATTAGCATTCTTTTGAATTTTCTATCAGGTAGTTCTGCTACCATTTCTGGTGGCGTAGTGTCTGATTCTGTATTGTGGTCATTTGCTTGAAGCACTGTCTCTTCTTTATCTATTTAAGCTGAAATTGTTTGATTTCTCTAAGACATTATGGTGGTGTACTTATATTTGATTAATTACTGTATATTGGTGTGTTTTCAGGCACTCACTACTTGTCTCCTGGTGGATGTAGTAGAGCTACAAAGTGTGAACACGGTTAATTCTTTGTTCATTGTTTGTGTAGTGTAGTTAAAGGTGGGTTCACATGCTTTCAAAAGCAGGAGCTCTGTGCCCATCCTCCAACCCCAGAAAAAAACAGCAGTTGTACAGGAATGTATGCCACTGGCTACTGGCAAGGACAGGGACTAGCTCCCAATGACCAGGAGGGTGTGAAAACAAGGGAAATGTAACCTTTGCTTTCAACCTCCAGCAATATCCTATGCCTGCATGTTGCTGTATTGATAACTTCACAAAAGTCAAAATGACTATATTTCACCATGCCAGGCCACAGTCCACCAGTGTTTTTTTTTTTTTTTTCTCTATCATTGCTCTTAATCAGCTTCCTCGTCCAGTGGGCACTCAATCCACCTTTCTGTCTTATCCCCTAATACTCAAGATTCCAAGATCACAGTCTGTATTAGTCGTACAATGTCTTCTGTTTCTTTTTTGCAAAGGGTCACCTCAGTGCATATGTCATCTTGCCTATTTATTCTAATAGGAGGCAAGTTTAATATACCATTTTCCATGAATGAGAGAACAACAACAGAAAGAAACTAACAAAAACACACAAAAAATTATACAATGCAATCAAACAACTTGACTTATGCAGGGTATTCAACTCAACATAAACACAATACACAATCTTTTTCACTGCACAAGGAACATTCTCCAGAATGGACCATGTGTTACATGACAAAGAAAGTCTCAATAAATTTTGATACATTGAAATAATACAAAGCATCTTTTCAGATAACAGAGATATAAAAGTAAAAT
>NW_006408533.1:25121051-25121572 GCF_000296735.1 Chrysochloris asiatica | reverse complement strand
TAAGTCAGATTCATACCAGGTATGCAAAAAAGATTTAATATTAGAAAAACAATCAACATATGGCTAGGTTATTGAATGTTGTTATAAGTGAAATACAACAAGTGAATGACTTTAACAACCAGACATTTATTCACTCACAGTTTGGGAGGCTAGAAGGCCAAATTCAGAGTGCCGGCTCTTGGTGAAGGCTTTCTCTTTTTTGGATATGTGTAAAGTTCCTATCTTGTTTCAGTATCTGTAGACCTAGAATACAAGCAAAATGAAGTCTTTGACAACTTCCATCTTTTGTCCAGTTATCTTGATGTTATTTATTGGTCCAGTGGGGATGATTTTTTTTTTTTTTTTTAATATACATTGAGATGCAACCCATACCGAAGGCTGTGGTCTTTGATCTTCATCAATAAGTGTTTTAAGTATTATAATATGCAGAAATCAAATTGACTACATCTTTGGAAAGAAATGGTGAAAAAGTTCCATATTACCAGCCAAAACAAGGACTACAGCACACTGTGGCAACATCA
>NW_006408533.1:25107096-25108390 GCF_000296735.1 Chrysochloris asiatica | reverse complement strand
CATTAAATTGAAATGATTATGTCAAATTTCTTAATTTGTTAGTGTGCAATTCTATAATAAGTACAAATTTGCCATGCTTTATAACCTTTTTTAAATTCAAGTATAATATTTTGTTTAGGGCTTTTGCATCTAAATTCATGAGCGAACAGGTCTATTGTTTTCCTTTATCAGAATGTCTTAGTGTGGTTCTATATCTTTATCTCTTTTCTCTGTCATATTTTAGAGAAGAATTTTTCTTGTTTTTCCTTGACTACTAAGTGTTGTTCTAAATTTAGATCATCTTGCATTCACTAAAAATATAACTTACAATTTTTATATCAGTGGAAATATCTAAGATTTCTAATACTTTTTTTAACCCACATTCATTTTTTTAACATTGTGCCCACTTAAAAATAATTTATTGTTTAGAATTAATGAACGTGTATGGCCAGTTATATGTTCAAACAGTGGAAATACAAGTATCTTAAAATATTTTTATGACTTTTCTATTATACTTTTTTATATTGAAAAATTCTTCTGGTAATTTATGGATTTGATTATCTTATGTTTTTTGAAATTTTGGTTAAAGGCATATTTGTAATTAATGCTACTGGTATGATGCTGTAGGATAAGCACTAGCAGACTACCATAGTCTATAGTTCAAACCCAACAGCCGCTCCTTGGAAACGCTGTACATGGTCACTAGGAGTTGGAGCCCACTTGATGGCACTTAGCAACAACATCAACTGGTTTGTCTTCTATTTTTTTTTTTTTTTCCTTCAGTATGTTTTTCCTTCCCTCCACCACCATCCTAATACTCTTCTCTCACTCGTAGCGGGCCACTAGCCTTCGAGAACCAGCTCTCATAAATGTAGCTATGGTTTCCTTTCTGATGGTGTTATTGAATGCACTGTAGTTCCAGCCACAGAGACTAGGTGCCTTGAATCAAATCCTGGTGTAGTGTCTGTGCTTAGGTCTTTCTGCATATCTTTCTGAGAGCTATACACTGGCTTCAATTTTCACTCATTAAAAAATAACTATATATAAAAATCAATTTTTTATGCATTTTTCCATATGTGTGGAATTATGCAACTGCCACAATAATCAAGATACAGAGCAGTTTCATTACTCTTTCACAAAATTTTCTCCTGCTGTCTTTTTCAATAAAATCCTCTCCCACTATCAATCCATGAGAACCACTTACCTATTTTCCATACATACAGCTATACATTTTCCATAGTGTCATATATAAGTCATAACATAGGTAGTCATTTTAATCTACATTTTTTATTTAGTATGATGTATTTGAATCCAA
>NW_006408533.1:25104625-25106376 GCF_000296735.1 Chrysochloris asiatica | reverse complement strand
AGCAAAAAAGAGGGAGACCTCCCATGAGATGTATTGACACAGTGGCAGCAGCAATAGGTTCAAACATGACTACAGTTGTAAGGATAGTACAGGACCGGGCATTGTTTCATTCTGTTGTGCAGAGGGTCACTCTACAGAACACCTAACAACAAACCAATTTAAATAAATGTTCTCATATAGGTAATCACATAGGTTTTAATTCCATTTAGTAGAACCCAAATGTTAATAGCCATATTTTATTTTGTCAGTAGCCTATTTGTGCCAACCAGGACTGTCCTACCCTGGTTTCAAGCAATGAACTTGAATTGGATCACCGTTCTATTCTTAGAGGACATTTTGTCTCCCTAGCTTCAGAGAATTATTAGTAACCATCATGCATTTCTAAATCTGGAGCAAGACCTGTTGCTTTAGGTCCTTTCTTCATTGTTTCTATCCCATTAATATCCATGAAAATTTATCTTTTTCATAAGTTATATATCTATATATTTATTAATTAGTACATATATATTATTATTAATTTTTGCACTTAATTATAATGTGAATAAAACAGCAGTGGTGATTGATGTACAAACTAACATAGTCATCTTGGCCTGTAGGTACCTTGAATTTCCAGACATTTCTACCTCCATGTGTGACTTCATCATCCATCTAACTGAACAAACTGGAAAACTGAGTTTTACTTTACATCTTTTCCCCTCAGGTTCTACATATATTCAATGAAACTTGATATCATATTGATCTTAACTTGCAATTTTCTCTCAAATACATCCACTGCTCTCCATCTCCTGACTCCACTCTAGTGCAAACTGTTGTAATCCCTCATTGAGCCTCAACTGTAGATTTCTATGTTTCTTCACCATTAGTTCTCATCTGCTTTTAACCTGTTTCTTACAATGAAGGCTGAGAGGTCTTTCATAAGGTACACATATAATCAAATCACTCCCCTAACATAAATATTTTTTGGTTTCCATGGTCCTTCATTGAAGTGTAGAGGACGGGTTTCTAGGATATACCCTTTGGTCGGAAGATGATGCATGGAGGGGTTGGAACCATGACAATGAAATGATATATGATGGAATGAATATAAAACTAAAGTTCTCTCATGTGAACTATCATATAATTCACAATAAAACATTAAAAAAAAAAGAAAGAAATGCAAAGGGAGGACCATTTGTTGCTTACCTCATTTGCCTTTTGTTGAGCCCTTTTCCCTTTGTTCTATGTGCTCTATTCTTATGGGCCTTCTCTCAGTGTATTACAGGTTGCATGCTCATTACCTCAGTGTCCGTCTGCTTGAAGTGCTTTTTCCATTTGTTAAACCATGACCTGAGTCTTTTATGTAGAATTTCAACTAGAGCTTACAAATAAGTCTTCCGGATTTCTTCAGATCTAAGTCATATGAGAACATTATATTTTGTACTTAATGCTGTTCCTTAATCTGTTGTTGATTGAGCAATTCCTTTATTTACTGCTATTGCACCTTTGAATTGTAAGATCTCAATAAATACATTTTGTGAACAAATATATAGCTACAAATCAGTTTATGCACCAGAGGAATCATTTAAGTGGTAAGGTTTGATGGATTCTAAGTACTTCCTTTTCATCAAATGTTTCAACTACTAATGTCCATAAATTAATTAGTGGAAATTCACTGCGTTTGATTAGTAAGTGATCAGTCCAGACTCCACTTTTAAAAGATAGCTTTTCCTAGTAAGGGTATGATATAATGTTCCAAACACTATAGTAAAGAA
>NW_006408533.1:25102618-25103920 GCF_000296735.1 Chrysochloris asiatica | reverse complement strand
TACGTCTCTAGGGACTAGACCCTCCTGAAAATATGTCTGAAGTATGACAGACAAAGTCTCGCCATCCTGGCTTCTAAGGAGCATTCTGGCTATACTTCCTCCAACATAGATTTGTTTGATCTTCCAGCAGGTCATGATACTTTTAATATTCTTTAAAGTCCATAACTTGCATCTATCAATTCTTCTGCAGTTTTCCTTATTCACTGTCCAAATTTCACATGCATATGAGGCTATTAAAAATACCCTGGTTTGGGTTAGTCAAACCTTGGTGCTAAAACTGACATCTTTGCTCTTTAACACATTAAAGAGGTCTTTGAACAACAGATTTACCTAACGCAATATGTCCTTTGATTTCTTGACTGCTGTTACCATGAGTATTGATGACGGATCTAAGCAAAATGAAGTCTTTGAACAGCTTCAATCATTTCTCTATTTTTCATGATGTTATTGATTGGTCCAGTAGTGAGGATTTTTGTTTTCATTACACTGAGGTATAACCCATGCAGAAGGCTGTGATCTTTGAACTTCATCAGTAAGAATTTTAAGTACTCTTTGCTTTCAGCAAGCATGGCTGTATCATTTTCATATCACAGGCTGTTAGTGAGTCTTCCACCAATCTTAATGCCACATTCTTCTTCAAGTAATACAACTTTTGGATTATTTGCTCAGCATACACATTCAATAAGTATAGTGAAAGAATAAACCCCTGGCACACACCTTTCCTAAGTTTAGACCATTCATTGCCCCAGTGTTCTGTTCAAAAGACCGCCTCTTTGTCTATGTATAGAATACACTTTACAAATTCTTTGTCCTATTCTGAAACCAACCATCCCTAGGCACTCTTTGCTTCACATCTGGGTTTGATAATCCATTGTAATGGCCACTCGGAACTCATAACAATACTCATGTTTGTAGGGTTTATTAGGGAAATGAACAGTGCAAAATTCAGGATCAAAACCAACTCAGGACCCTGAAGTTCTCCAATCAGAAACACCTTTTGTCTGTTATACTACTGGTGTGTGCCTCACTCTTGTCTTCATCCTTTCAGGAATGTGACTCCTTTGCCTCTGCCTCAGTACATGGGTCCAGAGCCCATACCTTCTCTGTCTCTCAATGCCACTGCCTCTTTTTGCTGTCACTTCATCAGTTGCCACTTCTCACCATTTTTCTAGGTAGGGATGTCACCCTACACTCATGCTTTTCCTTCTTGATGTTCCTGGGACCTTGCATTCCTGCTTCTGGGATGACTCCTGTTAAACATAGCTGGATGGAAAAACTAACCAATTACAGTCTCAGAGTCCT
>NW_006408533.1:25092687-25101885 GCF_000296735.1 Chrysochloris asiatica | reverse complement strand
ATTTTTGTTTTCTTTACATTGAGTTGTAATCCATACATAAGGCTGTGCTCTTACATATGTAAGGTGCCATAGTATTCTATCAATTTCCATAGCCTTGTTCTTTGCCAATGTTTTCAGTGCACCTTGGACATCTTCCTTTAGTACCATTGGCTCTTGATCACATATTATCTCTTGACATATTTAGGCATGAAACATTTATTTTTGGCACAGTGACTCTATGTTTACTTCCATCTTCTTTTAATGCTTTCTGTATCATTCTATTTTCCCCCCCATAGAATCCTTCAATATTACAAGTTGAGACCTGAATTTTTTTCTTAATTTCTTTCAGTTTGAGTAATGCTGAATGTGTTTTCCCTTTTGATTTTTAAATTCCAGGTCTTTGCATATTGTACTATAATATTTTATTTTGTCTTTTAAACCTGCCCTTTGAAATTCTTTGCTTAGCTCTTTTACTGTTATTTCTTCAACTTTGTTTTAACATGTTTATTGTTGTTGTTGTTGCTAAATCTCTTTGAGTTGTTCCAACTCATAGAGACCCTGTACAGAGTTTCTGAAGAGTAGCTGGTGAGCTGGAGAGTAAGCTTTAGAGTCTCTTCTGAAACCCATTTTTGTCTTTTTCTTCTTTCTTGTCTTCTTAATGACATTTTGCTTTCTTCCTGTATGATGTTCTTGATGTTATCCCACAACTCTTCAGATCTTTAGTCATTAGTGTCTAATGCATCAAATGTGTTCTTGAGATTGTTTCCAGATTTTGGTGGGATCTTTTCAAGGTAATATTTGGGCTCTCATGTGCACGTTTTAATTTTCTTTAGCTACCTGAGCTCTGGTAGCAACAGTTTGAAACTACCAGCTGCTCCGCAGGAGAAAGATGAGGCTTTCTGCTCCCATAGGAAATCCTGTACAGTCACTATGAGTCGGAATTGACTCCAGGGCACATAACAACAACATGAAATTGCATGTGAACAACTGATTGTCTATTCTACATTCTGGCCTTCTTTTGGTTGGTGATATGAAACTTTTACACAATCTCTTCCAATAGATATAGTCTATTTGATTTCTGTGTATTCCATTTTGTGAGGTCCATGTGTGTATTGATCTTTACAGTTGTTTTTTTAAAAAGGTGTTTGCAATGGATAAATCATTGGTCTTATAAAATTATATTATGTAACCTCCAGAATAATTTCTATCACCAAGGACATATTTTCCAACTACTGATCCTTCCTCTTTGTTTCCAACTTTTACATTCAATAACCAGTAATGATCAATACATCTTGATTGAATGTTTGATCAATATCTGACTAAAGAAGTTGGTAGAATTATTCAATTTCATCATCACTGATTTAGTGGTTGTTATGTAAATTTGAATAATAGTGGTATTAAACTGGTCTCTGCCTTGTAGGCATATTGGATATTATCCTATCATATAGAATTTTATATCAAGATAGATATCAATTTATCTTATTTTATTTATTTATTTTTTTTAAGATGAATGAGACAGCATTCCTCTTAAGTTTGCCATTCCTGGCATAGTAAACCATATGATTTTCAGATTTAAAATTGCCAGTGCCTATTGGGCTGCTAACCTCAAGGTTGGCAGTTCAAAACTACCAGCTATTCCACAGGAGAAAGATGAGGCTTTCTGATCCCATAAAGATTTACAGTCTTGGAAACCCTGTACAGGGTCACTATGAGTTGGAACAGACTCTACAGTACAACAATCAGCTTCCCTCCATAACATCTAGGATATTGATCTTTATGCTTTCCATTTCATTTTTGACCACTTGCAATTTTTTAGGTTCATACTTCATACAGTCCATATTCTGATTATTAACAGATATTTGCCCCTGTTTTTTTCTCATTTTAAGTTGTGCACCATAAGCAAATAAAGGTTATGAAATCTCTACTTAATTTACATCATCACTGTCAACTCTAATTTAAGAATGAAGCTCTTCCCCGTTCATATTTTGAGTGCCTTCCAACCTGAAGGACTCAGGTTCTGGCACATTATCTGACAGTATTCTGGTGCTATTCATCATGTTTCAAGATTCAATATTCTGGTGCAATCTGATAGTGTTCCTCTTCTATTCATAAGGTTTTCAGTGGCTAAACATTCAGAAGTAGTTTGCCTCTTCTTCTTTCTAGTCTGTCTTAGCCTGGAATCTCAGCTGAAACCTTTCTTCCATGGTGTACCCTGCCAGAATTTAAAATACTAGTGGTATAACTTCAAGCACAAAAACAGGCAAGCCACAGTAAGAAAAACAAAGAAACAACTGGCAGACAAATGGTAGAAGTTTTTCCATATAAATATTTATTGTTATAACTTTATTTACATCCTGGAGTAGTGAGGGCAATCTAGTTGAATTGATTGACAATTATGTCTTCGATATCTTAAACAATGCTGCTAGTTCATATCGAGTTAATCTCATTGTTGTAAACACCCCATATAGAGCATAGAGTTACTTCCTTTGACCTACTTTTCAGATTGAGCCAAAATTTTATATATATGATATTTTTGTATGACACTGAGTTGCCTTTAAGCCATAGTGACATTTATAACAGAGTCGAACTGCTTTGTAGGTTTTCCTAGATTATCATTTTTATGGAAATAGTGTATAGGTCTTATGTCTCTCAGAACAGCTGGCAGGTTTGAACCATTTCTATTGGCAGCTGAGTTTCAACCACGTGTCAACGTGGTTCTTTGTTCGTATCTATATTCCCCATTGTTGTTGTTGTTGTTAAGTGCCGTCGAGTCGGTTCCAACCCATAGCGACCCTGTACAGGGTTTCCGAGGGTGTAAATCTTTACGGGAGTAGAAAGCCTCATCTTTCTCCCGCGGAGCGGCTGGTAGTTTCGAACCGCTGACCTTAAGGTTCGCAGCCCGATTCGTAGCCACTACGCTACCAGAGCTCCTTATATATTCCCCATTAGTTTGGTGTATAACTTGAAGAAGATTGCATTCTTTTAGTTGAAGGCCTACTAAATGGTCGGTTAGATTGTCTCACAGAATCTTATGAAATTCCATATAACTTACAGAAAAAAAATACCAGGCAATTGATTTGAGGACCCTTGATGCCACCACCAGTAGCATGATATGATCTTTTTCATGTCTATTAATTAATTGAAAATAACCAGATAATTGAAAAAAGAACTTCTAAAATTATTTATAAATTTCTCAAGGAATGGTATTTCTGTCTTCCTGGATGTCAAGGAAGCTTGTGACCAGAAGAAAATGGGAAAGAGTGTGAAAAACAGAGATTAATACTAAAAAAACTAACTTTAGTTGAGTACATATGCAAAATAACAAAGTAACTAGAGTGGGCTCATAAAACCATTTCTCATGCTCATTTTTGTGACTTTGAGCCTGACAGATCTTTCAGTATAAAAATTTGAAAACTTATTTGAAGCACATTTGGATTAAATTTATCATTTCCTATGAAAGAAGGGGGGCAATGTTTCCTGCCTAATCTGTGATGATTATCAGAGATAGGCTCAGTGTGGACAGCAGGATAGCAAGGAGTATTTGCCCATGTGCCAAACCCAGTCAGTCAAGATGCATTACTTCTACACCTTATTATACCACCCTTCCTCCTCAGGCAGTTAATATATAGCAACCATGAGGGTCAGGAAAAGGAGGACTCATTATATAAGTAACAGCTGGGAAGTCACTAAGCTTAAGAGCTTAATTTTCCTTGTATATAAAATTGTTGTTAAGTGCCATCAAGTCAATTCTGACTCACAGTGGTCCTGTATAGGGTTTCCAAGGAGCAGTTAGTGAGTTTGAACTGCCAACCTTGCCGTTCAAACCAACCTTGTGGTCGAGTGGTTACCCCCACAGCACCACAATATATAAAATTGTTGTTGTTAAGTGCCGTTGAGTCGGGTCCGACCCATAGCGACCCTGTACATGGTTTCCAAGGGTGTAAATCTTTACGGGAGTAGAAAGCCTCATCTTTCTCCCGCGGAGCGGCTGGTAGTTTCGAACCACTGACCTTAAGGTTCGCAGCCCGATTCGTAACCATTACGCTACCAGAGCTCCTTAAAATTAATACCATAGAAATTTCTTTTTTTTTCTTGTTATTCTTATTTTCACGTTAGATAATCCACAGTACTGCAATTATAAATTAGAATCACCTACTGAGGTTTCCCGGAGCTCTGGTGTGGTGCTGTGGGTTAATGCACCAGACTGCAAAGCCGTGTGAACTGCAAAGTCGGCGGTTCAAGCTCACCAGTCGCTACTCAGAAACCCTGTATAGGGTCACTATGGGTCGAATCCAACTCGACGGCACTTAACAACAACAACACTGAGATTTCCCACACTGGAAGTAGGCAACAGAGATGAACTCACTATCTCTCAGGCATATAAAGTGCTGGCATCAGGTGAGACATGCTTATGAAGGTGTTTGTAAAGGTGTTCTGAAAATGTACCACACATTTAATGTATCTCTTGTATGAACATGGAAGAATGATGAAGACAACTTGGTACAAAAATAAGAACTAAGGATCTGGAATTTTAAAATTGTTTTTATTCCATTTTCTCATTGTTATTTAGGAGACAGTGGCAAGTCTTTCAATATCTCAGAGTATGATAACAATTTCACTCAATTAAAGTATAAATAAATTGAAGGACTTGTTAGGGTTTTGTTAACTATTCAGCAATACCTTAATGTTATTTCGATTAGGGATGGAAACTTAGACAGCATTCAATTATTTATAATGCTTTTATTGTAAAAAGTTTTTCAATAGCTTGTACATATATAAATAAATAAAAGTATTTCACTAATTGTTTTAAACTAGACAGACCCAGCTAAGGTTAGACAAAATATTATACTCTCCTTCCTATAAATGTGGGACTCATATCTGAATACTTTGTTCTAAAACCAGTGACCCAAAGAAGTTTGCTATGCTCAGATATAGGGAAGAGATTCAACTACATTTTGGCTTGGATATGAAAACGGGGAAAAAAAGGTTGTGTTGTAGTGAGGTCCCATTTTATATACTTCAAATTTCCAGGGCAACCCAGTGATCCCTTGTTCTTGATTCTATGCACAGCTCTCAGTGGCATTGGCTATATCAGCTCCTCTTAGTCATGAACCAATGCATCCTGGAGAGGAGTTGCTAAGTGCCTACTGAGTCTGTAACATGGGAAACGTGTCTGCAAAGTTAATAGAGAGCTTCAGGTCCTGGGGGCTGAGAGAATTCAATCACTGGTGTTGTCAGTGACTGGAATGGACTGGGGCCATGGTATAGTCTTGTCTGAAAAAAAAAAAAAAAAAAGGCAGCTGAAAAGAAGAAAACAACATTGCTAAGTAGGTGCCAAGTCCAGTTACTAACATTTGCAGGTGTGTGAGAACACTGGAGCTGGGCCGATTTCTTCCCACAGAGGGGGCACTCCCTTTCAACACACCATAGCTCCACTGCTCAAAACAGGATGTTAATTAGCTCTGCACTTAATAAGAGTTTCTGAAGGAAGTGCTGAAGAAATACTAAAAAATAAATGATATGGAAGAGCAGTGCAGGAAAAGCAGAGGACTATGATGTGCTCTGAAATGGCTATTAGGAGAAATACGTGGCAGAGACAAATTGAGAATGACTGAGCCTGGCCTCAGTGTCGCTGGAGGGGTACTATTTTAATGAACAAAAAGGGCAGAGACAGAGAAACTTGTGAAGCTTGGCAACTATGATGTGTGAGAGTGTATGGGTATGTTAGGAGTTAATATGGAATAGGGGAGAGACTGCTTTTTTTATTTGCAAGTTGTGGAAATCACTAGACTTCCAAGGCAGTGAAACAATTATCTTCTATCCTTAGGATCATTTTTATTGGCTTCTTATCAAGCATGGCACTTAGTCATTCAAAGCCGACATTTGTGGTAGAAATGAATGAATAGAAAGATAAATGAGTTCCTTTAGCTAATACCATGGTTTCATGACAATGGTTTTCAAGTATTATGCTAGGGGAATAAAAGTTTAGGGAGATATGTCAGGAAACTCCATACAATTGTTGGCCAAATTCTCCCTGGAGAAGTGCTCCAAGTCCAGACACTCAGAACAGTCTGATTTAGAACTAAAACCCTATGTAAAGCCAAGCATGGCTATTCTAGCTCAAGGTCACAGAAAGAGCTGATAGCTGAATCCAGGATTAAGTCGAGAGCGTTGGGCTTCAATTCCAGTGTTCTTTCCAAATTCACCAGCCTTGAGGTGACATAAATATAAAAGAATTGAACCAAACAATACATCAGATGTTCATACTAAATTGTCAGTGTATTGGAAACCCTGCAGAATGTGGGAGGGCAAAATGAGAATTTGGCCATGTATTCAGGCAAATGAATGTCCAGAAATGGGAACGTAAGCAAAAACTTAAAGGAATAAGTCTAGAAAACATAGCAAGAATGCACAGACATCATTGAAAACAAAGAGATCTAAATACTGTGGAATCCTGCTGCTATGGGTTGAGTTGTGTTCTCTCAAAAGACAGATTTGAAGTCTTAACACCTGATACCTGTGAATGTGGCAGGTTTGGAAAATGAGGTCTTTGGAGATGTTATTAGATTAACATGAGTTCATATGGAGTAGGGTGGGCCCTACTCCAATAAAACTGGTGTTTTCATAAAAGAGAAGGTACACAGAGAAGGAAAGATAGAAAAAAGACAACTACGTGATTATGGACCCAGAGAATAGAGTTATGCTGCCACAAATCAACAAATGCCAAAGATTATCAGGAATCACCAGAAGTTGGACGTAAACACAGAAGGACTTTCACCCTGGTACCTGAGAGGGAGTACGGACTGTCAACACCTAGATTTAAGATTGCTAATCTCCAGTACTATGAGAAAACAAAATTTGGTGGTTTTAAGTCACCCATTTTATGATATTTTGTAAAAAAAGCCCTAAAACCCAACAAAAAAAGGTCAAGGTCCAAATGGCTTCTCTAGTGTGTTCTACCAAACATTCAGGGGAAAGCTGTCACCAATTCTACTCAAATTATTCCAGAATATAGAAGAGGATGGAAAACTTCCTAATACAATTTATGAAGCAATCATAACCCTCATACCAAATTCAGAGAAGGACGTCACTAAGAAAGAAAATTATACACAAGTATCCAACATGAACATAGACATAAAAATTCTCAACAAAATCCTAGCCAGCAGAATCCAGCAGCACATCAAAAAAAATAATACTTCATGACCAAATGGGATTCATATCAGGGATGCAATGATGGTTCAGCATTAGAAAAACAATCAACATAATCCACCATATAAATAAGAAAAAAGAAAAGAATCACATGATCATATCGATTGATGCATAAAAGGCATTTGACAAAATCCAACATCCATTCCTGATAAAAACCCTCAACAATGTAGGAATTGAAGGGAAATTCCTCAACATAATTAAGAGCAAATACACAAAACCAATAGCAAATATACAAAAACTCCCAGTGGAGAGAAACTGAAAGCATTCCTTCTGTGAAGAGGAACCAGACAAGGATGCCCTTTGTCAACACTCCTATTCATTATTGTGCTGTCTTGAAGAATTACAAGGAAGCTGCAAGCCACCACATAACATGGATGAACCTTGAGGACATTATACTGAGTGAAATTGGTCAGTCACAAAAGGAGAATTACTGCATAGGACCATTATTATAAAAGATTAAGAAAAATAACCCACACTAAAAGGGGCAAAAAATATTTTTTGGCTGGTTACTGGTGGGTTGAGGGGAAGGAGGGGAAAGTGAAGCACAGGGTATAGATTAGACACTGGTGCTGGTGGGATACATAAGGGGAAGGGGAATGGAAGAACAAGGCAGATGGGAGAACAATTAGGCAGATTCACATGGACTAAGTAGGACAGAGGTAAATAATGATGTATGCAAAACCTTGAACAACAAGGCTCTAGATACAGGGATTGAGGCATGGTTGGAATGGACAAAATAGGGGAAATAATGGTAAGATGCTTGGCTCTCTTTTGAATCTTGGTTTCCTTTGCCTACCATTGTGAGAGTACTGAAAATACCCTGGCTTGAATAGAGAACACTTTGGTCCTCAGAATGAAATATTTGTTATTTAATACTTTAAAGAGGACTTTTGCAGCAGATGTGTCCAATGTAATATCTCTTTTGAATTCTTGACTATTGCTTCCATGAGCATGGTTTGCAGATTCTAATAAAATGAAATCCTTGACAACTTCAATTTTTTCTCCATTCATCATGTTTATTGGTCAAGTTGAGAGGATTTTTGTTTTCTTTACATTGAGTTGTAATCAGTACTGAAGGTTGTCGTCTTTGATATTCCTCAGTGCTTCACGTTTGCTTTCAGCCAGAAAGATTGTGTCATCTGTGTATCGTAGTTTGTTTGTTTTTAACTTTTTGTTGTGAATTGAGTGAAAACTATAAGTTTTACAATCAACAAATCATACACTTTTTGTCATACAATAATTGCTATCCCCTCAATGTAACAACATTTAGCCTATCTCCTCCTTGTGACTCTAGGATTCAGATTTGTCTTTCTCCCAAACTGCAGGTGGCCACTCATGAGTTTTTAAGATCCCAGTCACTACTCAGAAACCCATCAAAGAGCAGCTGGTGGGTTTGAACTGCCAAAATTTGGTTCAGTGCCGACCTAAGGCACCATACTAGAAATCCAAATAGTATATGTTGTTGTAGTTGTTAAGTGCTGTTGGGTCATTTCTGACCAATAGCGACGCTATATAGGGTTTCCAAGGAGCAGCTGGTGAACTTCAACCACCAAGCTTGCAGTTCAAATGGCTTTGCAGTCTTGCACATGAACTCACAGCTCCACACCAGGACTCCAGTAGAAACTTTTGTAAGAGTTCATTTAGAAGTAAAATGTTTTACAATGTTACTTAGAAGTTTTCCAATAAGTTGCTGCTGACTCCTGAATATTCTGCATATTAAAATATATTTTTAATGTTCAAGATTTGACTTGAGCACATAAAGTTTAAGAAATGTATCTATCTGTGGTCAGTGAACCCATAACCAAATGATTAGTAATATAAAGAAGCAGAAATGTTCCTAAACTCTCAGTCACTGCCCAGCACATCCTTCTCTTTCCTGAGTGCCAACCATATATTCAATCAAACTAACTACATCTGTGGAAAAAGATGATGGAAAAGCTCCATATCTTTAGCCAAAACAAGGCCAGGGGCAAATTGTGGAACAGACCATCAATTGCTCATATGGAAATT
>NW_006408533.1:25087943-25089977 GCF_000296735.1 Chrysochloris asiatica | reverse complement strand
GATGGCACCTAACAACAACAACAACCATATATTCATTTATTTTGTTTGAATTTCCTTAAAGTTTGGGTGGCAACTTGTAGACTTATTCCTTGGGTTTCTCCCATTTGCCACTGTGATCTGCAAGAACAAAATGATCTTTTTATTTTACTTATTGCTGTGATCCTCTTTGATACACTTAGTTTTGTTATTCATATCTTGAACTTTCTTTTGGGGAAATGGCTCACTCAATTACAAATAAATAAATAATTTGTTATCAAATGACTATCTTTTTTATCACGATTACCTTGAGTTTTCAGTCTTTGTATTATCAGGATTCAGCACATTTTTTTTTTTTTTTTCACGTTTTAGGTGCTAACATATTGGTTCTGACTCCTAGCAAGCCTATGCGCAATGACTTACCAGCCCTGCCCTTTGCAATCCTTGTTAAGCTTGAGCTCATTGCTGCAGCCCACTGTGCCAATCCAGCTCATTATGGTCTTCTTTTCGCTGACCTTCTATATTATCAAGCTTGATATCTTTATCTAGGGACTGGTGCTTCCTGATAACATGTCCAAAGTATGTGAGATGAAATCACACATTCCTGGCTTCTAAGGAGCATTCTGGCTATAATTCTATAACACAGATTAATTTGTTATTTTGGCAGTGTATTATATTTTTAATATTCTCCAAACCATAACTCAAATGCATCAATTCTTCAACTGTCTTTCTTATTCATTGTCCAACTTTCACATGCATATGAGGCTTCCGAAAATACCAAGCCTTCGGCAAGACTCACCTCAGTAGTCAAACCTGCTCTTGAACATTACAAAGAGGTTTTTTACAGCAGATTTACCTAATGCAATATTTCATTTTATTTCTTAACTGCTATTTCCAGGAGTGTTGATAGTGGATCCAAGGATAATAAAGTATTTGACAAAGTCAATTTTTCTCCATTTAACATGATGTTACTTAGTATTCCAGTTGTGAAGATTTTGGCTTTCCTTACTTTGAGGTGTAATCCATACTGAAGACTGTAGTCTTTCATCTTCACCAGTAAGTATTTTAAGTACTCTTTGCTTCGGGTATGCAAGGATGTATCATCTGCATATCACAGATTATTAAAGAGTCTTCCTCATATCCTGATGCCATGTTCTTTCTCATAATATATAGTTTGTAGGATTTTTTGCTTAGCATATAGATTAAATAATTATGGCAAAATAATACAATCCTGGTACACAACTTTTCTGATTTTAAAGCATTCGGTGTCCCCTTATTCTTTTTTGATGAGTGCCTCTTATTCTATGTACAGTTTCCTCATGAACACAATAAAGTGTTCTGGAATACCAATTCTTCACAATGTTATCCATAGTTTGTCAAGATCCATATAGTTAAAAGCCTTTGCATAGTTGGTATATCACGTGTCAACTTCTTTCTGCTAATCTCCACTTTCAGTTAAGAGCTTCCTGACATTAGTAATGATTTCCCTAGTACCATGTCCTCAGTACTGAAAGAAGAAGTCACTGAAAGCATTGGCAAATAACAAGGCTCTAGGAATTGATGGAATGAAAATTGAAATATTTCAACAAACTGATGCAACACTGGAGGTATTTACTCATCTATGCTAAAAAATTGGGAAGACAGCTACCTTGCCTGTTTAGAAGACATCCATATTTGTGCCCATTGCAAAGAGAGGTGATCCAATGGAATGCAAAAATCATCAGACAATATCATTAATATCAGTTGCAAACAAAAGTTTGCTAAAGATAATTTAAAGATGTCTGCAACAGTACTCTGACAGGAAATATCAGTGGTTCAAGCAGGATTCAGATAAGGGCAGGGAATGAGGGATATCTTTACTGACATGAGATGGACCTTGACTGAAAGCAGAGAATACCAGAAGAAAGCTTATCTGTGCTTTATTGGCCATACAAAGACTCTTGACTATGTAGATCCTTAGAATTTAAGACGCAGTTTGTAATATTGAAGGATTCTATGGACAAAATATTGAATGATTCCAAAAGCATCAAAAGAAGATGGAAGGTATACACAAAGCCC
>NW_006408533.1:25084330-25087053 GCF_000296735.1 Chrysochloris asiatica | reverse complement strand
TATGTATTCCATTTCATTATTGACAACTTCCAAATTTCCTATATTCATACTTTATGCATTCCCTGTTCAGATGATTAATGTCTGTTTACAACCATTTTTCTTCATTTTGAGTTGTGTCCCTTCAGCAGCTGAAGGACCTGGAAGCTTTGTTCTATTCACATCATCGTCATCAACTCTGTGTTGAGGAGACACTATATCTTACATTGTTGTGCTGCTAGGTTTTCAGTGACTAAGTTAGACTATAAGAAATAGTCTGCTTCTCCTTCTTAGTCTTAGTCTGGAAGCTCCCCTAAAACCTGTCCACCCTGGTTGACCCTACTGGTATTCAAAATACTGGTAGTATAGCTTCCAGTAGCAAAAAAAACCCCAAAAAACTAGCAAGTCACTACAATATGACATATTGACAGACTAGTGGAGGTAACACATAGTAGGTGTTCAATCAATGCTTGATAAGAAACAACTGATTGAACTTTTGAAAGATATCAGTAAATAATTGAACAGAAATTATTTTTAGTGTTAAACTTCCATATGTCTTTTCATATTACTATACATGATCAACACTAAACATAAAGATATATTGAATAATTCTTATATTGAAGGAAATGTTTTTTCCTTGATTCTTGAAGGAGAAAAGGCTGGTTTCTCCAGATATAAAATGAAAGACATTTTTTCCCATGTGATGCAAGGGTATTGACTTTATTATGAATGCTACTTTGCTTATTATCAGTGCTTAGAAGGCCAACAAGAAATTGAGGAGTGATGGCACTTAACAATAAGAAATGGAAAAGAATCCTCAGTGCTCAACATTGATTAGGTGGTTGTCAGCACAGTGAGCTTTTCACTGGGGAATCAGCAGTGGCTCTTTGCTCATTGCCTTACATTTCACTCACACCCAGAAGACACAGAGCTCCAGACTTTTCCTGTGCCTCCAGAGTACCAGCAGTGTTCATAACTGGCATATGCTCTGGTTGAATGACCTGGCTTCATTCACAAGTAAATCAGTACTAAAACGTCTGGATGACAGATAGCAGCTTATCAATAATTGAAAAGAAAGGCTCAGAGATGTCCCATTATGTGAATAATTAATGCTCCACTTGGGCTTTGTAATTCCTTAATAAAACTGACTGATTGATTTGCTTAATTAATTCCTCCTTTGACAAGCTTATTGCTTTCTTGGAGACAGGAATGGGCAAAAAAGAAAAAGAAAAAAAAAAGATAATTCAAGCCAAGACAAAGATTTAAAATCTTCATAAACTTTAACCCACTCTGAATATTATGGAAATAAGTTCTCTAGTAAACCTTCTCCCCAAACTGTGCTTTACCATAAAGAATCAGACCCTTCTCTTATACCTACCTACAGACACACACGACACCTGAGTATAGTTAGCATTGCTACTAATGAAGTATTATGCTAAACTGCCAGAGTCTCAGTCACATCTGTAGTCATAAACTAAGCCCAACCTTAAACACTTTTGAATAAATCCATGTGAATAAATATTAAAAGCCAAATTCCATTTAAACCAATGAGGTCTAGCCAAGGTACTGGCCGCAACCTCAGTGCTGAGAGAGCTGATGATTTTCCTTCACGAAGTATCCCTCTGGCTTCACATGCACCTGCTCTTACTAAAGAACAGTGCCAAGCCTTAGAATTTGATCCAGTCTCAACTCTGCTGCCATCAACACTACAATGACTAGGGTTGACCAGAGAGGAATAAACTGTCACAGAAAATTAAACAAAAAATTAAAAGAAACAAAATATATTGAACAGAGATTGGAAGGTCGAGATTACAGTACTAAAGAAAGAGAAAGAAAAGCTGTTGCTAACTGCCACTGAGTTGGGTCTGATTCATAGCAACCATATGCACTGCACAATGAATCACTGCCCAGTCCTGCGCTTTCCTTACACTTGTTGATACGTTTGAACCTACTGCTGCTGTCACTGTTTCAATCCATCTCATGGGTTTGCTTCCTGTTTTCATTGTTCCTCCATTTTACCAAGTATAATGCTCTTTTCCACGTACTGGGAACACATCCTAAGGACAAGAGAAGTCTCAATATTACTGCTTCTAAGAATGTACTTTTTCCAAGACAAATTTGTTTATTTTCTGGCAGTTTATGGTACTTCTAATATTCTCCAACACTATAATTCAAATGTATGGAGTCTTCTGTGGTCTTCTTTATTCATTGTCCAACTTTCACATGGACATGAGGTGATTGAAAACAACATGTCTAGGGTCAGACTCACCTTAATGCTCAATTAATATCTTTGATCTTTAATATTTCAAAGAGATCTTTTGCAGTAGATTTTCTTAACACATCCATTCTTTGGTTTCTGAACTGTTGCTTCCATGAATGTTGATTGTGAATCCAAGCAAAATGAAGTCTTTGAAAACTTTAATCTTTTTTCCATTCAGCATGTTGTCATTTCTTGGTCCAGTTGTGAGGAGTTTTGTTTTCTTTATTTGAAGTTCAGTCCACATTGAAGGCTGTAGTCTTTGTTTTTCATCATAAAGCACTTTAAGTCATCTTTGTTTCCATTAAGTAGGGTTGTATTACCTGCATATCACAAGTTGTTAATGAGTCTTCCTACAATTCTGATGCTATGTTCTTCTTCATATATTTTAGCTTCTAAGATTATTTGCTCAGCATAAAGATTGAATAAGTGTGGGGAAAGGATACAACCCTGGTGTATACCTTTCTTGATTTTAAAACATTCAGTATCC
>NW_006408533.1:25082053-25083845 GCF_000296735.1 Chrysochloris asiatica | reverse complement strand
TGCTGAAAGAAGACACGATGCTTGGTAAAATACAGTCAATGTGGTATGGGAAACTCTCAGTGAAATAACTTGGCACAGGAGCATCAGTGATGAGCATTCAAGTGACTTTCAGGATGATGTGTGAGTTGGCAACATTTCATTTGGTTGTACAGACTTTCAGTCAATAGCAAACACAAATAACCCATTAGAAGAATGTTTCATAATTTTTCTCACAGTAAACTGTATATGAGTTCCAAAAGTAAGGGATATGTCTTTTTATGTCTTCCCTCAGCCATGTTCTGGTTCACATTTATTTATGTAACATATAATTTTATGTAACATATAATAAATAATCCAATGAAATTAAAAAAATTGTTGAAGTCATTGGTGAAAAACAAGACTCCAGGATTCAACAAACTGATGCAGCATTCATCTGTGCCACAGTGAGGTGCTCACTCTTCGTTAGCTAATTGTCAGAAGTAGATCACTAGGCCCTTTTTCATAGTCTGTCTGTCTTAGTCTGGAAACTCCACTGAAATATATCCATCATGGGTGATCTTGATGGTATTTGAAATACTGATGGTATAATTTTCATAATCACAGTAACACACATGCCACCCTAATGAAAACAAACTGATTGGTGGTGGAAAAAAAGTTATAAAAAAGATGAAAGATATAGAAAAGGAATTACTCAGAAAAGTCTCCTATTAGCAGACACTCCCATGACGTTATTATGTGAGATAACTACATGAGAAGTTTTGTCCATGATTTTATTTTGAGCATCTGCATTCCCATAGCATTGATACCTGTGGTTTTCTTAGAAACTTAGTGAAGGATACTTGTTGGGAGAGATGGATGGGATATGGCTGATAGAATCCCATTTCTGAGCAGAGATTTCAGTACAAGGATTCTGAGTAATGGCAATGTCTGTAGAGGAATAAGACAGGTTTCATTCCCTTAAGCCTTTATAAAAAGATGTGGGCACATAGGTAAATGAAACACATTTCTGCTTGGGCAGGCTCCAAGTTCACAACATGGGCAGTTCAGCTAATTGGTGGTTAGAAGAACATGGTTTCTCACTAGAGGACTTACAACATGCATCTTACACTTTTAGTTTTGGTTACAGTGAAAGTTAAAGGTTTACCTCAATTTTCTCATTTTTAATAAACTAACTGCAATTATCATATGCAGGAGAGGCAACAATATTCCAAGAATGAACAAACAAATTATTGAAAATACCTGAATAAACACATTTTGAGAAAATTTCATATGTTACATATTAGATCAGTATATTCATAGAAAAGCATGAGATAGAGGAACGGACTTCGTGGCCACGGGATCAAGAAGGCTGAGTGCCTTTGGGCAGGAGTTAAGCATACAAGTTAAGCATTCAAAACTTTGTTGAAGACAATTCCAAATGGTTGCAGCAGTATACTGATTAGGAGCTGCCAGAATTCCAAGCCAGATTCA
The DNA here is from genome assembly GCF_000296735.1 of Chrysochloris asiatica. Taxonomy (NCBI): domain Eukaryota; kingdom Metazoa; phylum Chordata; class Mammalia; order Afrosoricida; family Chrysochloridae; genus Chrysochloris; species Chrysochloris asiatica. The sequence continues at coordinate 25,082,396 of NW_006408533.1, read as the reverse complement.
CAGCAGGACATGGAATAAGGGGTATCCTTGCTGATGTCAGATGAATCATGGCTGAAAACAGAATATCAGAAATACCTGTGTTTTAGTGACTACACAAAAGCATTAAATCTGTGTCAGAACAAATTGGGGATAACAGTGTGATAACAGGAAATTCCAAATTACTTAATTGTGTACATATGGAACCTATACATAGACCAAGAGACAGTCACTTGACTGTTGGTATACTGTTGTTACCATTGTTAGGGGCCATCGAGTCAGTATCGACTCATAGCAACCCTATGTACAAGAGAACAAAACACTGCCTGGTCCTGGGCCAACCTCACAATTGTTGCCATGATTAAGC
>NW_006408533.1:25076638-25080788 GCF_000296735.1 Chrysochloris asiatica | reverse complement strand
TTTGTGATAGGATACTATCCTTGCACCTACAGGGCAACCAGTTAATACCATTATTATTCAAATGTACACACCAACCACTAAAGCCAGTGAGGAAGAAATAGAATAATTTTACCAACTTCTTCAATCTGAAATTGGTCAAACATGCAATCACGATGTATTGATCATAACTGGTGATTGGAATTGGTATACTACATAGCTGAAAATCAGAACAGGTGTGTCTTAAGGATGTATCCTTTCACTATACTAATTCTATCTGTATGCTGAGTAAAATAATCCTATTTTATGTGTTTAATTTTCATTTTTCCATCTAGGCTATAAAATTGTTTACATTTATAATTTATTGGCAGGTAACACAACACTTAGTTGACTACATAGCCATTTTAGTATGTATTCCACAATTGGTTGATTAAGCACTTTTCCATCTTTTAAAATAAGAAATGTGTCACACGTACCACAAAATTATTGAGCAAGTTTTTTATTATTTTTCACTAAATGGCTGTCCCTTTTTGATTATTGCAATACTTGCAAGATATTTTGGAAGAACAAGTTTCTGAATTCCCATGTGTACTTTTGTGTGCTACTTTTCAATGATTTTATGTGCATACAATGTGTGTTCCTTGTTCTAAATATCCAAATCTCTTTATAATGTTGTTCCATTCTCAGCCAAGTGATTTGTTGAAGACAGACCACATCACTAGCTCAAAGGTATGTCTTATTAGAAAAGTCACCCAGCATGTCCCATCAACAGGGTATTTATTCAGGTAAGGATCGCTTCTCTCCTGGGAGGCTGTTAGTGTGAGATTGTTTCATGAGAGGATCAAACCTAAGAATGGAGTCAACTCAAAGAAAATATAAGCATGACATGACACAGTGACATCAACTGGTGAATGCATTATACCTCATCTATTATGTATGCCTCGGAAACCCTGTTCAGGGTCGCTATGGGTCGGAACCGACTTGACGGCACTTAACAGCAACAAATTATGTTACATAAGGAATTAAATTTCATTTTTTGCTACTGGTGGTTCTTCTGTAACTTGAAATATAACTGCCACATGCTGCAAAAATTGTATATTATTTTTAAGGAAGCTTAGGTTATTAATATTTTTGACAGCATATTAGTATGATGAAGGCGAGTAGTTGATGTTTTCTGTGAAATACCTGGGTAGGGTTTATTGGTCTGGACATACGATGTATGCAGCATACAGATCAAACAATTGTCATTTTTCTTAGTTTTGTTGATGGTACCCTAGACATAGCTACACCAAGAATGAGAAACAAGATACAACTCATAAGCTGAACTATAGCAACTTTCTAGTACATGTCCTCATAATTTCCTATTTCTGCCTAGATAGTCCTGAGTTTTCTTCTAAAGACCAGAATCAATTCTCCCACAGGCTTAAATACATTTGATAGTCTTAGTGTCTGAAGAATAATATCTATTTTTTTTTTCAGCAGGAATTATAATTTCCTATCACTTTCTCTAATTCCCTCAAAGTCCCAGTCTGTGTTTACCAACAGAGAATGCTGCTAAAATTGTGGTAATATGATTCTTGCTTGTGTGGGAATGTCCCACATTTTGTAGAATACTGAACATTCCTGGATATTCTTGCTGTTAGGTATCATTGAGATGATTTTGACTCATCACAAACCCATGTTGATACTGGGCCAGGCTACCAAAGAACAGAAAGTCATGAAGTATAGTATAAAAGAGGTTTATTAGACAAAGAATACCTGCAGGGGAGACGTGCCAAAGGCAGCTTCGTCTCCCTGGGCTCACAGCTGGAGGTGTTATAAAAACAATATGGAGACGATGTCTGGCTTCCACTGATTTCATAAAAGGGAAGGAGAATCAAACTCAAAATCAGCTCAAGGTGGATTCCTATGAAGAGGAGGTCAGACTTGCTTCCACCCTACAACCACCCTATTCTGACACCAGCTATTCCACCCACAGCACTCTCTGCTTCACATCTGGGTTCAATAATCTACTACAATTGCTACACAGACCTCATTAACAATACTGATGATTGTAAGGTTTATTAGGGAAGTGAACAGGGTACAATTCAGAATCAAAACCAGTTCAGGATACAGCAGTTCTTCAGTCAGGATCACCTCTTGTTTTTCATACTGCAGGCATATCTCACTCTACTCAGTAATGTGGTGCCTTCACTTCTGCTCTGCCCAAACATGTGTTACAAATTTCTTTTAACTGGTCTGTGACTACCCAAAGGATACCTTCAAGTCAGTCTCCATACCATAGGCACTCAGCTTTACTCAATCCATAGGCTTAGCTCGAGCCTGAAGCTGCTCTGTCTTTCCATGCCACTAACTCAGTTATGACCTCTGCTGTTGTATCTTGTCACCTCTTTCTGTCACTTCTTGCTGATGCCTCTGCTACTGCTGTTCTCTAGGTAGGGATCTCTTTTGTCACTCATGCTCTTCTTTCTTCATGATCCTGGGATCTTTCATCTCTGCTTCTGAGATGGCTCCTTTTAAATTGAGATATAGGGCAAAACTAACCAATCCCAGCCTTAGAGTCCTGTATACCTTATTTGCAAGGTCCCATCCAATCACTTGGTGGGGTTTAAGAGGTCTTTGGATAGAAAAGTCATATTGGATAAAGTCAGGCACCACACGTGTATTTATAGAGAGAGGTTAAACTCTAATAGCTGTTCTGTTTCTAGTTCAAAAAGTAGGTGGTGGGCTTTCCTGTTTGTGTAATTCAGCTCTCAGGTGTCAATTTCTTTCCTTCCTTTTCATATGCATCTAGCACATCTGGCATCCATGATGGAGTCTAAGATTTCAAGATGGATTCCACTGCAGATGGGTCTGAGATACTTGAAATGACCAATTTTGCCCTGTTCTTAAAACTGCTTATGGGGGAGGCTAATGTTGGAGTCCTGATGTGGCGCTGTGGGCTAATGCGTCAGACTACAAAGTCGTTTGAACTGCAAGGTCGGTGGTTCAAGTTCACCAGCTGCTCCTTGGAAACCCTATATAGGGTCGCTAAGGGTCGGAATAGACCCGACGGCACTTAACAACAACAATATGTAGTTAGGAGTCCTGGTTGTGGCGTGGCGCTGTGGGTTAATGCATCAGACTGCAAAGTCATTTGAATTTCAAGGTCGGCTGTTCAAGCTCACTAGCTGCTCCTCGGAAACCCTATACAGGGGCACTATAGGTCGGAATCAACTCGATGGCACTTGATAACAACAATGTGTAGTTGATGGTTAATAACCCCCACTGTGTAGTTGAATATAAAGGGAAGACTCACAAGCCCCACTGGCTTCCAGACACACAAAATGATAATTTTTCATTTTATCATGTTTATATTCTGCCTGTCTGACAAGGAAATAGATTATTTCTCTTGTCCACATCCTACTCCTCTGTTCTTTGTATTTGGAGGTTTATTTTATATTTTTATTGATCTTTTCCCAATGCCTCTTTTCCACTGTTCCAGTAATTTTCCTCAGTAGTTTGTCTCCTGTTCCCTTACCCCAGCAATATGACAAAAGTAATACTGTCTGCCCAAAAGGCTTTGTTGGCTGTAACTACCAGTTCTTTCTCATAAGGAACTGCCAAGCTTTCAGTTAGGAGCTAATTGCTTAACCATTACAACACAAGGGCTTCTTTATCCCTGGATGTCAAATACTTAGTGGTAGCAATATGTCTCAGGACTGGGATAACCAAAAGAATCACGCATATTTCCAAATGTCTCTTTGTGTTTGATAGATATTGCAGATAAAGATCCTTTCAAAGCCACTCTTTTTTCTCGTCATATGTTGGGCTTTCTACTAGTTTTAATCTTATAGCTCTGTACACATTCTATAATGCTGAACGCATACTGACCATGAGATGGATTTTTGTTTTAACAAATTGAATTACTATAGCAAAAATAATTCAATAATGTTTTCTTGATATGTTGTTGTTGTTGTTGTTGTCAGGTGCCATCGAGTCAGAACCAACTCATAGTGACCCTATGCACAGCAGAATGAAACAATGTCTGATCCTGGGCCAACCTCACTACTGCCGCCACACTTGACGCCATCAATGATGTCACCTGGCTGATCCATCTCGTTGGGGGTCTTCCTCTTTTTCTCTGACCCTCCGCTTTACCCAGCATGACATCCTTCTCCAGTGACTGTTCTCT
>NW_006408533.1:25070572-25076193 GCF_000296735.1 Chrysochloris asiatica | reverse complement strand
ATATATATATTCAAGACTGCTTTCTACATATTGAAATGGACTGGGAATTACCCAATGTCAAATAAATGTTTTTTATATTCAATTTCTAACTTTTACTTAGTCTTCTAAGTAAAACCATTCAACTATAAACAAAGTAAAATAATAGTCTAGGGGAATAATAATGCAATGCAATCACATTAAGTAATCTACAATTAAATATTTAGTGTGCTAAATGAAGAGATTGTAAAAGGGTGTTTGTAAATTTAAAGCAAAGGAGAAGGAAGGTTGTTGTTTTTTCAGAAGTCAAGGAAGTCAGAAAGCGCAACTTCTAAGATTCACCCATGAGCTTTTGCTCCGATACAGTAGACTGGAGAGTGATGAGGTATTTCCATAGATTTGAGAATTGAAGTATTTTCTCAGCTAAGGTACACAGTTTGTTGCTTCAGACTAGTATGTGTTTCTTCAGCCTTGTGGCTGCACAGTCACCCTGACCTTCACTCACCCTGCTGGTCTCACACGTATGAAAACCCTAATTCCTATATTAAATCCTTTTATCCCTGTAATTATTAAAGAAGCTCTGATTTCATGGCCAAACCCATGGAATGAGTCCTATGGGAAAATGCTTTTTCGGTTAATTAAGTGAAGATTGTATAAGATTTCAATTCTCTCCTAATGGGCAGGTGTGCACGAACACAACATCTTCTGATCATACTTCTTGTTGGAAAACCTAGGAGAAGCTAATATACAACTGCTATGTAAGAGGCCTTTCATGAAGTCTGAAAAAACCCAGGTAAGTCTCCAGTCCAGCTGGCTGTGAAATACCTGTTTCCTGGATAACTTATAATGCTCCGAAGCTCATTTCTCCCTAGCACTTCTGAAATTGCATAGGGAAGAACTTTTTGCAGAATTAAAAATTAACTTAGATGTCAAAATAAAACCCTAGAATTTAATTTATCATAAAAGCTATATTCTCCAATAGAATCTAATGGACCAAAACAGATAAAGCAATTAAATGGGAAATGCTATGAATTAATCTTATTTAAAGAGGCAGTCAAGATGGAATTCATATTTTTAAAGATACAATAACCAGGAAAAAAGCCTTTATAGCTCAGCTAGTCATGCCATAATTTAAAATAATAAAACTTTATAAGTACCCAATTTATTCACTTTCTGCAGGTGCTATTTGTTAATTTTTATATTTCTCTTATTTTTGATTGCATGGAACTTTATTCTCTTTGGAGATTCTTTTACTTTTTTCTGCTTCTTTCTAAGTTTTGGTAGTAATTGTGCATATGCTAATTAAAGTAAAAGAATACTAAAGACCTGAAAAAAATGCAGTCTTACTCCAGTGCTTCTAGAACATTCTATTAAACAATCTTTCTAGGCTTCACTTTCTGTTGTCAAGTAGTGACAGTCATATGTAATAACATGGTGACAGCATACAGGGGTGAAAGTTCTTTAAAGACCACAAAGGTTCCACTGCTATCCAGTGTATTCTGACTTACACAGACCCTATATAGTGTTTCTGAGACTATAAATCTTATGAGAGTAGACAGTTTCATCTTTCCCCCACACAGTGGCTGGTAGGTTTAAATCACTGACCTTGGTGTTAGCAGCCCAATGCCTAACCCATATTGCCCCTGGACTAGAGCTCTAGAAAGTATGAATTACCATCCTTGTGTTCATTAACACAATGACCATATCTTGAAGTTTGGTCTTAGATTTCCCTTGCCTTGCTCCTCTGGTCATCTTGCTGGGTTGTTACCAGCATTGAACGTCCTGGACTTTCATCCTGATTTCATTACTTCTTAGTTTTGGAATCTGATGCAAATGTATTCTCTCTGTGCCTTGATTTCTCTGTCTGTAAAATGGTAATAATAACAATAGTATCACCTACACAGAGATTTTTGTTCTCATTGAATGCAATTTTATACAAAACAACTTTAGCATGTTTTCTGACAGAGTAAGCATTCAATATGTTAGCCATTGAGGTTGCATTATTATAATACAATTTTTCTTTGACTTAATCCTAAATATGTTTTATAATTACAAAGAGCAACTTGTATCTTTTCTAATTTTCTTGTATATGGTGTTGCAGGTTAAGCACTGGATTGCTCACCACAAGGTTGGCAGTTTAATTAGCCACTCCTTGAAAAAACCTATGTAGGATCTCTGTGAGTTTGAACTGACTCAGCAGTGCTTAGTAATATAAATTGGAAATCAAACTAAGAAAATTAAAGAGCAGAAACATAAAACATTAACTTCTGGCAAGATGGCAGACTAGGCAGATGTGCTACACAGACCTTCCATACCAAAGATACAGAAAGCTAAATGAAGCAGATAAAGATGATAGCCCTGAAACCCTGAGTTTCAGAGGAAGGGAGAATCTTACTAGGAGAAGAAGCTTCACAGGTGCAGTGAAAAAAGTACAGATAAGTAAACTGTGGTGGCTGGCCAGATGTGCCATAGCCATCTTGAAATTTTGTGAGTGACTGTGGAGGTAGATGGTGGCCTGGTGGCACAGATGCAAACTGGTAACTGATGACAAGAAAGTTTCAATTAGGCTTTTCTTTTCTTTTTTTTCCTTGTTATTTTTACTCTTATTTTTCTGTTCTGTAGTTTTATTTTTACTGTACCTCTTTTTAGCTATTATATTATTTTTTCTTATTGCTACCCTTTTTTTATTCTTTATTACTTTAGTTTTTTGCTGCTGTGCACTTGTTTTATTGTTCGCTTATTTGTTTTTCTTGTTTTGTTTTTGTGTGTTTGTGTGTGTGTGTGCGTTTGCTTTCTTTTCTTGCTCCACCCAATCAGGGATAACAACCTTGTCTATGTAGTCCAGTGAAAACCTTACACTTTCAGCATCACCCACTGTGTGATACCCAATAACAACTCCTATACCATCTGATTAATGATAGACAGCAGCAGCTAAGACCAACTGAATGCACGTTAAGCTGAGTTACATAAATGTCTAAAGGATAATGGTGCACATGCCTCCATTCTCTAACCACACCCATCAGGAAGCAGATGGTGAGTGTCTAAGAACACCCCCCCCCCCATACAATCATCAATTAAATACAAATACAATGCCACCACAATATCTTGGAGGCAATAGACAATTTCAGTTCATACAAAGAAGCAAGAAAGACTGTCTCAAACTAGTTACCAAGATGCAGAGCCAGAAAATGTTTCTGAGTAAGAAAATGCATTGGAACAACCTAGAAGAGAATTCAAAAGAATAAGATTTAGGTATATCCAAATCCACAGATTGAGAGATAGGTTGAGGGAAGCAAGGAGAACCCAGAAAAATCTTTGGAAGAAATCCTGAAAACAGTGCAAGAACAAATGTAAAATATGGATGAAAGATTAGAGACAATACAAAAGCTTTAAAAATTAAACCAAAAGATTAATACAAATTTTCAGAAATTGATTAGTATATTGAAAGTTCAAAGACTAGATTTGAATCAATGGAAGCTTGAATTAGTGGCCTTGAAGATAAATCTTGCAATGCTGATATGCTAACACAATCAGACAAAAATGAAGAAAATCTGAGATTTGCTCACTCATCTATACCAGGGAAAGACAGCTACCTTGTCAACTGACTGGAAGGGACCCATAGTTTCCCATTCCAAAGAAAGTGACTCAATGGCATAAGGAAATCACTGAGCAATAGTATCAGCATCACATGCAAGTAGAACTTTTCTGAAACTAACTAAAAAATTATTGTAGCTGTAACTTAACAAAGAACTACCAGAAATTCAAGCTGGATTAAGAAGAGAATGTGGAATGTGGGATATCATTGATGACATTAAATGGATCTTGGTTGAAACTGTATACATCATGACAAATGGTGGATAGCATTGTACTCATGAGGAAGCTGTACATAGATTATGAGCCAGTCATTAGAACAGCACAAGGAGATACTGGATGGTTTAAAATTTGGAAAGATGTGTGCCATATTTATTCAATCTGCATGTTGTATAAATAATTGGAGAAGGTAAGTTGGAGTGGCATCAGGATTGGATGAATAGTCATTAACAACTTGTGATATGACAATATTTGCTAAAAACTTAAAATCATACAGTCTTCAGTATGGATTGTACTTCAATGTAAAGAAAGCAAAACTTTTACAACTTGACTAATAAAAAGCATCCTGATAAGAGGAGAAACAACTGAAATCAAAGACTTCATTTTATTTTAATCCAAAATCAGCACTCATGGAAGCAGTAGTCAAGAAAACAAAGGGCATTTTGAATTAGGCAAATCTACTGCAGAAGGTCACTTTAAAGTGTTTAAAAGCAAAGATATCATTTTGAGAACAAAGGTATACCTGATCCAAGACATGGTATTTTTAATAGTTTCATATACATGTGAAAGTTGGACAGTGAATAAGGAAGACCATAGGGTAATTGATACATTTGAATTATGGTGTTGGAGAAAAATACTAATCATACCATGTCGTGCCAGAAGAGCAAACATATCTGTGTTAGAAGAAGGACAACCAGAATGTGCCTTAGAAGCCAGAATGGTAAGACTTTGTTTCTCATACTTTTGACACATTATGAGAAGGGAGCAGTCCATAAAGAAAGAAATCATGCTTGGGAAAGTGGAGGATCGTCACAAAGAAGGTAGACCACAAAGATATAGAAAGATACCCTGGCAGCAGCCATAGACTCAAATATAACAATGACTGTGAGGATGGATCAGGACCAGGCAGTATCTCGCTCTGTTGTGCATAAAGTCAGTCACTATAAGTCAGAACAAACTCCATGACACCTAGCAACAGCAACAACAACATTAGACAAATCTACTATAAAAAACAAACAAACAAAAAACTCTTTCAAGTGTTAAAAGGCAAAGATAACAGTTTGAGGACTAAGGTGTGCCTGACCCAAACCTAGGTATTATGAATCGCCTTATATGCATTTGAAAGTTGGACAATGAATAAGAAAGACAGTAGGTGAATGACTGCATTTGAATTATGGTGTTGTAGAAGAATATCAAAAGTATCATGGACTGCCAGAAGAACAAACAAATCTGTATTGGAAGAAGTATAGCCAGAAGGTTCCTTAGAAGTCAGAATGGTGAGCCTTTGTCTCTCTTATTTGAAACATGTTATCAAGAGGGACTTGTTGTTGTTGTGTGCCGTGGAGTCGGTTCCGACTCATAGTGACCCTGCACAGGGTTTCCGAGGCTGTAAATTTTTACGGGAGCAGAACGCCTCACCTTTCTCCCGCGGAACCGCTGGTAGTTTCGAACTGCTGACCTTGAGGTTCACAGCCTGATTTGTAACCACTACGCTACCAGAGCTCCTTTGGACTAGTTCCTGAAAAAGAGCTCATACATTGTCAAAAAGAGAGTCAGCGAAAAGAGGGAGACCCCAATATGTTGAGCTGACACTGTGGCAGTATGTAACAACAGTTGTGAGACTAGTGTAGGGCCAGGCAGTGCTTCTGTCTGTTGTTTACAGAGTTGCTTTAAGTTAGAGCAAAACTGATGGCACCTAACAAAACAAAACAGATATTCTAATGAGCCCTGGTGAGGATAAGCACTGGACTGGTAATCACAAGGTTGGCAGTTCAAACCCACCAGAAACCCAATACAGCACTATGAGCTGGAACCAACTCAATAGCACACAACAA
>NW_006408533.1:25057577-25069417 GCF_000296735.1 Chrysochloris asiatica | reverse complement strand
AAAGCACAGGTAAACATCCTTCTGATATTCTCTGCTTTCAGCCAAGATCCATCGGACATCAGCAATGATATCTCTCGTTCCACGGCCTCTTCATATATATATGAAGCTTTTATTGTCAAGGAAATGGCTTATAGTTATAGTAGTTCAATGTTCTTTGACCACCTCTATTTATATTGGCCTTTGGATCCATTCTGCTGGAGATCTCCCCACTCCATGATTAGACTTTCTGCCTTCCTCAACACTTATCCAGTCCTATCCACCTTCCAAGGAGCTCTGGTAGTGTAGTGCTTATGAATTGGGCTGTGAACCTCAAGGTCAGCAGTTCGAAACTACCAGCTGTTCTGTGGGAGAAAGATGAGGCTTTCTGCTCCCATAAAGATTTATAGCCTTGGAAACCCTGTACAGAGTTGCTATGGGTTGGAATTGACTCTACAGCACTTAACAACAACAACAACAACTTCCACCTTTCTAAAGAAAACCCAGGTACTTAAACCTTAATGAAGCCTTCTTTCTGCCTTGATTCTTTCAGAGATCCCTTTTGAGTCCATTAGCAATTATAAAGGGCAAAAATATCTAGTTTGTGTTATTTTATCTACTCCTCTATGTTTTAAGAGTCTTTGGGGGTAGGTGCTCCATATTTTGTACCTAATAAAGTAGTTGACTGATTTTTTTAACTGTTATTATTGTTTAATTTGCTAGGATTGAATTTTTAAAATTGCACTATTCCCCTTTCCTTTTTCTCTGTGCCCTCTCTCACATTATGCATCTGTAGTTGATTATAATGTGCTCTCCCATCACAACAAAACTTTGTATTTATTTAAATTAGCTCTTAATTTTTTTTTTTTTACTCTCAATATAAATTTTCTTAATAGTCTCTCCTTGGAGTCATATTAAGTTAATGGAATTTCAAAATTAACACTATGGATAAATAGCAATATAGCTAAAGTAAATTTTGTTTATATAGCAAGTTTACTTTATAATCGGTTTGATTCAGCTATAAGATTTAGAATACTATGTAACAATGGGGAATAAAAGAAGTACATTGAATATGATAAGATAAAATTGGCTCCATTTTTTTCTCCCATAAAATGGGTGTAAGCCTAGGAGATGCTATGAAGAATCGAGTGCCTTTGAAAAGACGTCTCTGAGACAACTAAGTCAAAGAATAATTACTTTGAGTGTCTGGTTGTGAAACTATACTGAATCTAATAAGAATTATGAATACTTTTTTTTTTTTTTTTACTTTGGAAACAAAGAAATAGATAAGGAAGGATGTAGGTCAAATTTCCAGGCTATTCAATCAAGGAGGGAACATTTATGAGAAAACTTATCTGAATCCAGTTACAGAAAACTCAAGTCTGGACTAATAGGGCTATTAGGGCAAGGTAAGCTTGTTAGGATAATAATCATTATCTAAAAAAGATTTCTGGTGTGGCACTGGACCGCAAATTTGGTTTAAACAACGAGGTCGGTAGTTCAAACTCACCAGTCACTCCTCAACAACACTATACAGGGTTGCTATGAGTTAGAATCAACTTGACAACACTTAACAACAGCATGTTCATTCTATATAATAGTGGTGGTGTGCCATGTAGTCAGTTCCAACACACAGAGACCCTGAGTAGGGTTTCCCAGGCTATAAATCTTTACGGGAGCAGAAAGCCTCATCTTTCTCCCATGGAACAGCTGGTAGTTTCAAACTGCTGACCTTGAGGTTAGCAATCCCATTAATAACAACTATACTACTGGAGCTCCTTATTAATTCTATATAACTAATTACAAATTGTGAGACAAAATTAAAATGAGAAAGTATAGTTAAAGCTATAAAAGCTTGATAAAACTAAGCAGAGACTTGTTTTACAAGATAGCAACTGTATAGAAAGAGTCTCATTTCATTTCCAATATAGTCAAATTCTAATGATACAATTACATTGTGTATAAGAGAGCCACTCTATTTGAATCTGGGGTGTGGTGTGAGGTGAGGGAGTAGATTTTTATGGCAGGAGTCCTGATGTAGTGCTGTGGGTTAATACGCCAGACTGCAAAGCCGTTTGAACTGCGAGGTCGGTGGTTCAAGCTCACCAGTTGCTCCTCGGAAACACTATACAGGGTCACTATCAGTCAGAACCGACTTGACGGCACTTAACAACAACAACAGTGTACACAAAATAGGCCATGGAATGAATGAGATTGCCAAATAGACACTCTTAGTGGAGGGAGATGAACTGATTGAGGGCTTGAGTTTCTTATGCTTGTTTTGTGGTTGTTAAGTTGCCATCTAGTTGTTTCCAACTCATAGTGACTATGAGTCTGAGGAGTAACTGACAGATTAATTGGTTGACCTTGTGTTTAGTAGTCTAGTACTTATCCTACAGCACCACACCAGGAGCGCTTTCCATGCATAAGGAACTTCAAAACACTCAAGTGTAGACGGCCGTTCCCTATAACATTCTTCTTCATTGTATACAGCTTGAATAACACAATATCAATACAACTAATTCATGGGGTTATCAACATTTACTTCAAAGATTACAAGAGATATCAAAATTAAACCTATAGAATCCATAGGGAAAAATATTTAAACATGAAGTGATTCTAAATATTTATATATAAATAAGCATCAAGATATATTCTGTGGTTAAAAAAAAAAAAAAAGTCAAGTTGCAAAGCATCATCTATTTTGTGAAAATATGACCAGAATTCTCACATTATATCTTGAGCACTCCATACTTTAGTCTATTCTTGTCCTTCAGGTGTTGTTGAGCGTCATTTTTTTTCCATTTTTATCTCATTGGGACTCCATAAGAAAGAATAGAATGGCCCCATAGAGTTTTCTTGGCTGTAAAGTTTATGGCAGCAGATTGCCAAGAACAGATTCCATGGAACTGCAGGGTAGGTCTGAAGGCCCAATCTTTAGGTTAGCAGCTGAGTTGTGTACCATTATACCAGTTAGGATCTTTGCCTAAAAGTAATCACAGTTAAGTGTTTCTCTTTAGGGAGGAACATACAACCTGTCTCTGTAACATTTATATTTTCACTCTGCCTCACTTGTTCTGTGTTCTGATTAGTTAAAAAAAAAAAAAAAAAAACTTGTTTTCAACTCAACCATACACAAGATAATAGTCACTTACATTAGTACCCTTTGATCACTGTGATCTTAATTCTTAAATAGATATGATCGTTTCTGCAATTTGGAACATCAGAATGACACAGTGGAGACATGGAGGAGAACTGAGACGATCCAGCAATTATGGTCTCTAAAGTCTCCAAGTGATGCTGACATACCATCCATATCAGACAATCACCCCTATGGGCACACATGAGGAGCTCTTACTTCCTCCAATCAATTAAGCAATCACTTAGTTCCCTTTCTATCTATTAATAAATGCCTACCATGCATCTCTCTTTTGGAGAGAATTCAGAATAAATGTATTATATCTGTACTTGTAGAACTCACAGTCTGAAAGCACAGAAAGTTGAGCAACATAATATGACAACGTATAATTAGGTGCTAGAAGAATGTGGTGCAAGCTTGAAGTGAACAGCAGGAGTTAGGATGAATAAAGATGTGAAGGATGCTTCTAAGGAGATAAGAATTGAGTGGGACTTGGAAAGATATAAAGTGGAGAAGAAAAAGGTGAGCATTCTGGTATTGATGAAAAAGCATGAACAAAAACAGGAATGCCAACATATAAAGTGTTAGAAGATAAGTATGAAAGACCTGAAGTGATAAATTATATTAGGAAGCTGTGGAAAATGTTTACCAGAAACTCATTTTACGAATGTTCGTACTTAACTGACAGTGCTACAGCAGTAAAATGGACATTTAGATGGCAGGTTTGGGGGTAGATACATCTCAACTTTGTCTGAGGTAAATGCCATAGTAAACAGAAGACACATGGTTGCTTTATTCTTTGTAGATTGAACCAATAAACTCAGGTGTGAAACTAAGTTAGAATGAAAGATAAAAGTAAATATTATCTCATGAGAATAAATGGGTGCAACTGATGATTACATTTGTGTTTGTGTGTGGAGGGAATAGGTCTAAGAGTGGTAGGAGGGTTTGTCCATTCAGAGAAACTGGTAATCCATGTTCCGAACACAGAGCTTTGTTTCCCACTTGTCTAGTCATTTAAGAAAATTTTGAATATACATTGTCATTAAGCAACAAATGAATTTTTATTCTAGGTTCCAAAGCTAACTGAAAATGTATCAAATAATGTTCTGCTTTTTCTCTTCACAAAGGAACGGCCATCTCAGACACAAATTTAAAGAAAATTACTTTTCTGAAATTTCAAAAAGGTATTTTATTCACTACAGAGGGATATGAGAAAAAAAAGAAAACATGCTAGAGGAAAAATGTTAATCATGAAGCTATAAGATATGGATGTTATCCTTTCTGCCTAAAATCTTATTATTTGACAATAATAATGTAATTTGATGACTACTATATATGTATGAAGGGGGCTCTGGTAGCGTAGTGGTCAGGAATCGGGCTGCGAACCGCAAGGTCAGCAGTTCGAAGCTACCAGCTGCTCCACGGGAGAAAGATGAGGCTTTCTGCTCCCGTCAAGATCTACAGCCTCAGAAACCCTGTACAGACAGGGTCGCTATGAGTCGGAACCGACTCCACGGCACATAACAACAACAACAACATATATGTGTGAAGGAGCTCTGGTAGCGTAGTGGTTACGAATTGGGCTGCAAACTGCCAGGTCAGCAGTTCGAAACTACCAGCTGCTCTGTGGGAGAAAAATGAGGCTTTCTGCTCCTGTAAAGATTTATAGCCTCGGAAACCCTGTTCAGGGTCACTATGGGTCGAAACCGACTCAACGGCACTTAACAACAACAATATATTTGTGTGTCTGTGTAAACTTCTGGTACAGAAATACTGACTTCTGGGAGAAAAAAATAGCACAATGAAGTTTTTCTTATACTTGGCTGTTCCCTCCTTGGAACACACCTAAAGCTGCTGGGAAGTGAACTGACAAGCAAACACCAATAAATACTTCACTTTAGAACCTGTCCTCAGAAATAAGAAGATACTACCAATTGCCATCATACCGTCTCTGATTTATGGAAACTGTGCATCAAAGTCGAACTGTGCTCCATAGAGTTTTCACAAGTTGATTTTTTAGAATGTCAGACCTTTCTTCGAAAACACCTCTGGATGAACGTAAACATCCAAACTTTTGGTTAGTTGCTGAGCGTGAACAGTTTGCACCACCCATGGATTCCAAGAAGATACTGTTGCTGATGCAAGCTTTCCAGTCAATTCCAAGTCATAGTGATCATGTACTGGGTGTCAGAGGTTGTAAATCTGTAAGGGAGAAGAAAGCTTCATTTTTCTCCCATGGAGCAACTAGTGGATTTGAACTAATGACTTTCAGGTTGCAGCCCAATACATAACCCCTTAGCTACCAGGGCCTCTCCAAATATGGATAAACGCTAGGTCTCGTATAAGAACATTTTGACGATGAGAAATTTCTTTAACAGAAAATACAGAGAGCTAGCCAAGTGATAAAGTCTAGATGCCAAGATCCCCCTATGCCACCTTTCTTGTCTAAATATACAACACTGCATATTCATAGAAAGGTAAATTCTAATTTTAATTATAACTGAGCATATTATGCTATCCTGTTATTTCTTAAAGCAAAAAAAAAAAAAAAAAAAAGACAAAGCAAAAAGCACATATATGTGTTGAGAAGATTTCTAGGTCATATAGGTTTACCTTGCTGGTCATTTTTATAACTGCCTTGAATTCTGTTGTATGGTTGTGGTGGTGTGCCATGGAGTAGGCTCTGATTTATAGTGACCCTGTACAGGGTTTCCAAGGCTGTAAGTCTTTATGGGAGCAGAAAGCCTCCTCTTTCTTCCATGGAACGTTGTATAGTTTGTACCGTTATATGTTTGCCTCAAAGGTTTTATTGCAACAGAATTCTGTTGTGTTGTGTAAGTTTTCCTGTCATATAAATGTTAAGGACTATTAATAATAAAATCTTTTGTTTCCATATTTTGATTGCTGCAGCCATTGCTTTCCAAATAGATTTTATCAATTTACAGTCCTAAGAATTTATAACAGTGTCTATTTCCTCAACACTTAACCCATTTTTGTTGTTAGGTGCCTTCTAGTTGGTTCTGACTCACAGTGACCCTATACACAATAGAATAATGCTGCCTGATCCTATGGCATTCTACCAAATGTTGTTATGCTTGTGCCCATTGCTGCAGCCATTGTGCCAATCAATCTAATACGGGGTCTTCTTCTTTTATGCTTATTATCCAATTTACCAAGCATGATGTCCTTCTTCAGGGACTGGTGCCTCCTGATAACATGTCTAGAGTTTAAGAGAAGTTATTTCACCATCCTCTCTTCTAAGGAGAATTTTATCTGTACTTCCTCCAACACAGATTTGCTTATTCTTCTGACAGCCCTTGGTACTTTTAATATTCTGCTCCAACACCATAAGGTAAACACATTAATTCTTCTACGTTCTTCCTTATTCATTGTCCAACTTTCACATGCATATGAGGCTACTGAAAGTAGTATGGCTTGGATAAAGCTCACATTGCTCTTCAAATTGATATTTTTGCTCTTGCACACTTTCATGAGGTCTTGTGCAGCAAATTTGCCTAATGCAAGACTTCATCCTATTTTTGCTTCCATGAGTGTTGATTATGGATATAAGTGAAATGAAGGATGACCATTTCAATCTTTTCTCCATTTATCAAGATGTTACTTATTAATTCAGTTGTAAGGATTTTGTTTTCTTTACATTGAGTTGCAATTCATAGTGTAGACTGTAGTCTTTGATCTTCATCATTAAATATTTTAAGTCCTTTTTGCTTTCAGCAAGCAAGGTTGTATCACCTCCATATCGCAGGTTGTGAATTAGTCTTCCTCCATTCCTGATGCCATGTTCTTCTTCATATAATCCCGTTTTTCAAATTATTTGCTTAGTATACAGATTGAATAAGTGTGGTGAAAGAATCCTGTCATGTACAAATCTTGATTTTAAACCATTCAGTATCCCCTTCTTCTATTCTAACTGCCTCTTGGTCTGTGTTCAGTTTCCTTATAAGCACAATTTATTGTTGTGGAATGCTCATTCTTCAGCTAGAACTTGCATATATGTAATTGATGGTCTGTTTAACAGTCTGCAGCTGGTCTTGTTTTGGCTGATGGTATGCAGCTTTTCCTCTGTCACTGTCCACAGATGTAGTTAATTGAATTCCTGTGCATTCCATCTGATGAGGTTCATGCGCATCATTGTCTTTTATGTTGTTTGAAAATGGTGTTTGAGATGAATAAATCATTGGTCTTATCATTTCTGTCATCACAGTCATATTTTCCAATTACTGATCCATCATCTTTGTTTCCAAACTTTGCATTCCAATCACCAAAATTTATCAATACAACTTACTTGCATGTTTAATCAGTTTCTCCCCGAAGAAGTTGGTAGAATTCCTAAATTTAATCATCACTGGCTTTAGTGGTCGGCACTCATGAGCTGAAATGGACTGATATTGGGAATTGCACTAACCCTAGGCTTTAGTGTGCTGAAATGGACTGATAGTGGCCATTTAAAATCAGACAGTGATATGGTTAATTATGCTGAAACAAAAAAATCAAGAGAAATAGCTTAACATTCATCGTCAGAAAGAAGATTCAAGATTCATCTTGAAGTCCATTATTGGCTGTGATAGGAAATATCCGTATGCCTACAAGGAAGTTTAGTTAGTAATACCATTGTTCAAGTGTACTCACCAACCTCTAAAGCCAGTGATAATGAAACTGAAGAATTCTATCAACTTAAGTCTGAAATTGGTCTAACATGCAATCAAGAAGTAATGGTCATCAGGATGCAAAAGTTTGAAACAAAAAGGGAGGATTAGTAATTGCAAAGTATGGCCTTAGTGATAGAAATAATGCTGGCTATTGAATGATAGAATTTTGCAAGCAATGACCCATTTGTCACAAGGTTACCCATAGCTTGTTTTGGCCCACACAGTCAAAAAAGCATAAGTAATAAGTATCTTTCTGTTATTCTCCGAGTCTCTCTTGAACCTCTGGCAACTCCCTGTCAATGTTACATTGCAGATGTTTTTGAATTATCTTAAGCAAACTTTTACTTGCATGTGATAGTAATGATATTGCCTGATGATTTTTACATTCCATTGGATAACCTCTGTTTGGAATAGGCAAAAAAAATGAATGTCATCCAATCAGTTGGCCAAGTATCTGTCTTCCAAATTTCTTGTCATGGTTAAGTGAGTTCCACCAGTGATGCAACAGTTTGTTGATAGATTTTAATTTCCATCCTATTCCTGCACTGTGTCTGGCAAAATTTGGTGTTATTCATTATGTTTCAATATTCAATAATCTGGTAGTATCTAACAATATCTCATGGCTATTCATAAGACTTTCCATTGTTGATCATTCAGAAGCATTCTGCCTCTCCTTGTGAGTCTGTCTTGGTCTGGAAACTAAGTTGAAACCTGTCCTCCATGGGTGACCCTATCGGCATTCAAAATACCAGGGGCATAGCTTCCAGCATGAAGTCACCACAATGCCACAAACTGAGAGATAAATGGTGGTTCGATCTCTATGTTCAGTAACTAATCAGAGGTTATATGAAAAATAATATGGCATCACAATTGGAGGAAGGCTCACTAACAACCTGCAGTATGCCCATGATACAACCTTGCTTGCTGGAGGCAAAGATAAGTTAAAATACTTACTAATTAAGGTCAAAATCTATGGCCTTCAGTATGGATTGCAACTCAATGTAAAAAACAACAACAACAAAAAAAAAAAAACACCCTCACAACTGGACTAATAAAAAGCATCATGATAAATAGAGAAAACACTGAAGTTGCCAAAGATCTCATTTTGCTTGGATCCACAGTCTACACTCATGGAAGCAACAGTCAAAAAATCAAATGACTTATTTCCCTAGTCTAATATGTTGTATGGAATCCTGGTGTATCTCTGTGGGTTAATGCACTGGACTGCAAAGTTGTTTGGAACCTCAAGGTCGGTGGTTCCAGTTCACCAGTCACTACTCGGAAACCTTAATCAGGGCCCCTATGGGTTGGAATTGACTCGATGGCACTTCATCACAACAGCAATCTGTTGCACAAAATCTCTTTAAAGTGTGCAAGAGAAAATAGATCAGTTTGAAGACTGTGCCTGATCTAATCAATGATATTTTCAACTGTCTCATATGCATGTTGGGCAATGAATAAGAAAGACCTTAGAAGAATTGATGCATTTGAATTATGGTGCTGAAGGACAATATTAAAAGAATCATGGAGCGCCAGAAGAACAAACAAACCTGTGTCGGAAGAAGTACAGCAAGACTGTTCCTTAAAAACCAGGGTGGTTAAATTCACCTCATGCTTCAGATATGTTTTCAGGAGGTACCAGTTCTTGGAGAATGACATCATGCTAGGTAAATTGAAGGGTCGGCAAAAATGAGGAAGACCCCTATGAAATGGACGGATATTGTAGCAACAGCAATGTAACAACAATTTTTAGGTTGCCACAGGATGGGGCAATGTTTCATTCTGCTGTGCATAGGGTGGCTGTGAGACAGCAACTAGCAAAAATCACACTAAGGTTATAACAATATTGGTCATTTTCTTCTAAAATGTTTAAAGTTTTGACTTTCAGGTTTAACTTCTTGATTCTTCCTGAACTGATTTTTGAGATGACGTGGAATAGAGCTTCTTCTTTTTTTGACTGCAATGTTACCTTACAAATATTTAATTTACTGATTTAAAAAGCCCAGGTTTTATCTACTCTGGACTACTCTTGAGCAAAATACAGCTTCTTTCAGAAAAGGAAGGATATCAGAGACTCACCTTCTATGTTAGGGAAAATAGAATTTAAAACTCTAAAGTCAACCAAATGGATTTCAGATTTCTACAAAGCAAGTGTCACTAGGAAGGCCCTTTTTACTTCCACCCTTTTTATCCATGTTACATTGAACTTTAAACCTTTCTCTCATTATTTCAAGAGTCTGTAAAGTCACTTCCATGACTGTTCCTGTTATTTCTCAACTGCACTTCTCACACCTGCTAAGGACTTCTTGAAATGACTCTGGGTAGACACAAGGAGTGAGGAGAGAGAAAAATGACCTATTAATGAGACAAGGCAAAAACTGTGTGTAAACCTGGAAAATGGGTATGTTTTGTTGAAACAGGTGCCAGAATAAAAAGCTAAAATCTTAGGGAAATTAAATGGCTTTCTAAATATAGAAAAATTAAGATTCAATATTTTAAATGTGGAAAATATTTGTAAGATGATATATGTCTGTAAAGATTGTTTCATGTCATAAAATAGTCCTTGAAAATAAATTATTAAAGAGTGTTCCATTGCATGGATGCACCAATTTCTTTTGGTTGGGTTTTAGTTTTGTTTTCCTCAATGTTTTAATTGTAAATAATGTTATAAGCATATACATTTTAAAACATTTTTGATTAAGCCTTATATTTTATTAGAATGTCTTCTATTAATAGAATTATTGAGCTAAAGAGTATGTATATTTTGAAAGCTTTTGTTGCATTCAAGCTAGGGTGAATTACAGACTCTTACTGCAATAAAAAAAAAATATTTTTTTATATTTTATTGTTGTTCCAGAAATACGTTGCACTGAGCTTCAAACCACAAGGTCTACGTTCAAGTCACCAGTCCCTCTGTTTGAGAAAGATAAGATTTTCTGCTCCCACAAAGGTTTAAAGCCTTCGAAACCCTATACAGCCTCATCTTTCTTCCGTAGAACCGCTGGTAGTTTCGAACTGCTGACCTTGAGGTTAGCAACCTGACTCATAACAGTTAAACTACCAGAGCTCCTCTTGTCTGTTTAATTCTGTGTGTAAATGGAATGTTGTGGAGATGACTCCTCCCCGCACCAGCTGGTTTCCCTCCCCTTTTCCCCTGGTCCAGCCACTTGTTTGGACATAGAGTCAGTAAGGAATCTTCAATTTAAAAAGAAGAAGTAGAAGAAGTAGGGTTTCAAGAAGAAGCATGGAGTTTCAAGATTAAAGGACGACTTATTAACAACCTGATCTATGCATATGAGAGTCCTGCTGTGGCGCTGTGGGTTAATGTGTCAGACTGAAAAGCTGTTTCAACTGCAGGTCCGCAGTTCAAGCTCACCAGCTGCTCCTTGGAAACCCTATAAAGGGTCGCTGTGGGTCAGAACAGACTCTATGGCACTACACAACAACACAACAAAATATACATACAATGCAACCTTGCTTGATTAAAGCAAAGAGGACTTACAACGTTTACTGATGAAGATCAAAGGCCACAGCCTATGTTAAAAGTTTCACCTCAATGGAAAGAAAACGAAATTCCTCACCACTGGAGCAATCAATTACGCTGCCAGTATTCATGGAAGCAGCAGTCAAGAAATCAAATGATGTTCTGTATTAGGCAAATCTGCTGCACAAGACCTGTTTAATGTGTTGAAAAGCAAAGATGTCAGTTTGAAAACTAAATTATCTTGACCCAAGCCATTGTATTTTCAGTAGCCTCATGTGCATCTAATAGATGGACAATGACTAAGGAAGACCATAGAAGAATTGATTCATTTGAGTTATAGTGTTGGGATGTATATTAAAGGTACCAAGGACTGCCAGAAGAACAAGCAATTCTGTGTTGAAATAAGTGCAACCAGAATGCATCTTAGATGCCAAGATGCTCAGACTTTGTCTCTTATACTTCGCACATATTATCAGGAGGGACCAATCCCTGGAAAAAGACATCTTTCTGGGTAAATTCAAGAGTCAGCAAAAGATCCAAACCATAGGCTCTGAGGATCAGACTTTAG
>NW_006408533.1:25008570-25056821 GCF_000296735.1 Chrysochloris asiatica | reverse complement strand
TTCTGTTCTAACAACTGGTTCTTGCTGTATGTACAGGTTCCTCCTGAGCACAATTGAGTGTTCTGGAATATCCATTCTTCCTAATATTATCCAAAGTTTGCCTTGATCCATATAGTCTAAAGCCTTTGCATAATCAATAAAACACAAGTAAACATCTTCCTGGTAGTCTCTGATTTCAGCTAAGATCCATCTGATAGAAGCAATGATGTCTCTAGTTCTACATCCTCTTTTGAATCCTGCTTTTATTTCTTGCAGCTTCCTGCTGATGTACTGTTACAACCATTTTTGGAATTATCTTCAGCAAAAATGTACCTCTATGTGATATCACCAATATTGTTTGATGGTTTCTGCCCTCCATTGAGTCTCTTCCAGTAGGAATGGGTGCATATATGGATCTCTTCCATCAGGCCAGGTATAACCATTTTCCAAATTTCTTGGCATAGATGAGTAAGTGCTCCCATGCTGCATTTGAAATGGAAAGATTTCAATTTGCATTATGTCCATTCCTGGACCCTTGTTTCATCAATGCCTTTAGTGCAGCTTTGACGTCTTTCTTCAGCACCATCGGTTCTTGATGATATGCTCATTCATGAAATTGTTGAACATCAACCATTTCTTTTTGATACAGTGACTCTTTGTATACCTTCCATCTTCTTTTGATGCTTTCTGCATCTTTCAATAGTTTGCTCATTAGTATTGCTGTTAAGTGTTGTTGAGTTAGTTCCAAGTCATAGTGACCCTGTATAGGGTTTCCAAAGGGTGGCTGCTGAGTTTGAACCACTGACCTTAGAGTTAGAACTCTTCAATATTATAAGTGGAGGCTTTAAATTTTTAAATCTTCTTCAGTCCTTATTGCTTGAGAAATGCTGAGTGTGTTCTTTCCTTTTGGTTTGCTAACTCCAGGTCTTGCTCATTTCATTATAGTACTTTATTTTGTCTTTTTGAGTGGCCCTTTGCAATTTTCTGTTTAGCTCATTTATTACTTCCCTTCTATGTGATTTATCTTCTCTATGCTCTAGAGCAAGCTTTAGAATCTTCTGACATCCATTTTGGCATTTTCTTTATTTCTTGCCATTCTGATTACCTTTTACATTCTTCCTATATGGTGCTCTTGATGCCATGCTCATAACTCCTCTGCTCTTCAGTCTTTAGTATCTAATAGATCAAATATGTTAAGTTGTTTGCAAATTCAAGTGAGATATATTCAAGGCCATAATTTGACTCTTGTGTACTTGTTTTAATTTTCTTCAGCTTCAACCTGAACTTGTGTTTGAGATATTGATGGTCTGTATCACTGTCTTCTTCAGGCCTAGTTTTCACTGATGATATTGGATTTTTGTACCATCTCTTCCCACAGATGTCATCAATTTGATTCCTGTGTATTGCATATGGTGAGGTCCATGTGTAGACTTTTATGCTCTTTAAAAAAATGTATTTGCCATGAATAAGTTGTTGGTCTTGCAAAATTCTATCATGTGATCTCCAGCATCATGTCTATCACCAAGTCCATATTTTCCAACCACTGATCCTTCCTCTTTATCCCAATGATTCACTTTCCAGTAATTATCCATACATCTGGATTGCATTTTTGATCAATTCCAAACTGAAGAAGTTGGTATAAGTCTTTAATTTCATTATCACAGACTTTAGTGATTTGTTTGTAAAGCTGAATAATAGTGATATTAATTGATCTTTCATGTTAGTTTTATGGATATTATCCTATCACAGACAACATTGTATTTCAAGATAGATCTTTTTGATGATGAATGCAATGTCATTCCTCTTGAATTTGCTGTTGTTGTCAGAGTAAACCATATAATGATCAGATTGCAAATAGCCAATGCTAGTGCATTTCAACTCACTAATGCATAGGATATTGATCTTCAGTAGGTAGTTCATTTTCAAAAACAGGAATAATAATAATAAAAAACACTACAAAATCAGAAGGTGAATACATGTGAGACTAATTTCAAATGAGACTAAAAAGACAGTCTACAAATAGGGAGGACATGTTTGCAACATATGTACCCCAAAGGGCTCCTGCAAACTGATAAAGGACCACAAAATTTAGTAGAAGGAAAGCAACGGAAAATAAATCAAAAAGAGTAACTGATCTTACTAAAGACCTAAAATCTTTAAGAAGTACAGAATCCTCACCTCTACCTCAAATTTTCATGGAAGAAAGATGAGCCTGTCTGTTCCCATAAAGATTTACAGTCTCAAAAACTTTAAGGAGCAGTTCTAGCCTGCTCTATAGGGCCACAATGAGATAGAGTCTATTGGATGGCAGTGGGTATTTTTTTTTTTTTTTTCCGTATCTCAAATCTTAATGCACTAGGCTATTGAGTTTTCCTTTTATGTGGCTACTTTGTTTGAAATGAGATAATTTACTTTATTCCCTCTTGAGTTTAAGATTTTCTGGGAAAACTGATTTGTTAATGTTGCTGTTGTTAAGTGCCCTTGAGTTGATTCTGACTCATGGTAACCCTGTATAGGGTTTCATAGGCTATATATTTTTATGATATTCTCTGCTTTCACCTAAGATCCATCTGACATCAGTAATGATATCCCTCGTACTTCATCCTCCTCTGAATCTTGTTTGAACCTCTGGAATTTCTCTGTCAATATATGAAAGCAGCCATTTTTGAATTATCTTTATAAAAATTTTGTTTACATGGGATATTAATGACATTGTCCAATGATTTCCATATTCCTTTGGGTCACCTTTCTTTGAAATGGGCACTAATATTGATACCTTCCAGTCAGTTTACCAGGTAGTTGGTTTCTTAATTTCTTGGCATAGATGAGTGAGTGCCTCCAGTACTGTATACATTTGTTGAAAATTTCAATTTGCATCCCATCAGTTATAGAAGCCTCGTTCTTTGCCAATGCCTTTAATGCACATTGGACTTCTTTTAGTATCATTGGCTCATAATCTTCTGATAGCTCTTCAAATGGTGGAACATCAATCTTCTCTTTCTGGTACAGTGAGTGTATATTCTTTCCATCTTCTTTTGATTCTATTTGCATCATTCGATAATTTACCCATAAAATCCTTCAATGCCTCAAGTCTAGGTTTGATTTTTTTTTCTTCAGTTTCCTCATCTTGAGGAATACTGATATGTTGTTCCCTTTTGGTTTTCTAACTCCAGGTTTTTGCATATTATGTTATAATATTTTACTTTATCTTCTCGAGCTGACCTTTGAAATTTTCTGTTGAGCTCCTCACGTCTTCCATGTGCTTTAGCTTCTGCATGCTGGAGAACAAGTTTCAGAGTCTCTTCTGACATTCATTTTGGTCATTTCCTTCTTCTTTATCTTCTTAATGACATTTTGCTTTCTTGATATTCTTAATATCATCCTACAATTCTTCTAATCTTTGGTCTTTAGTGTCTAATGCATCAAATCTGTCCTTCATATGATCTCTAAATTCAGATGTGATATGTTCAAGGTCATGTTTTGGCTTTTGTGGACTTGTTTTAAGTTTCTTCATATTCAGCCTGAACATGCGTATGAGCAATTGATGGTCTGTTCCTCAGTCTGCCCTTGGCCTTATTTTGATTGATGAAATAGAGCTTTTCCACCATCTCTTTCCACAGATGTAGTCAATTTGATTTCTGTGTATTCCGTCTGGTGAGGTCCATGCGTATAATCATCTTTTATGTTGTTTAAAAAAATATATTTGCCATGAAGAAGTAATTGAACTTGCAAAATTGTATCATGTGATCTCCAGCATCATTTATATCACCAGGACCATATTTTCTCATTCCTGATCCTTCTTCTTTTTTCCAACTTTTAAATTACAATCACCAGCAATGATCAATATATCTTGATTGCATGTTTGATCAATTTATGACTGAAGAAGTTAGTAGAAATTTTCAATTTCATCATCACTGGCTTTAGTGGTTGGTATTTAAATTCAAATAATAGTGATGTTAACTTGTCTTCTTTGTAGGCATTTGGATATTTTCCTATCACAGACAGCGTTGTACTCCAAAACAGATCTTGATATTTTCTTTTGATAATGAATGTGATGCCATTCCTCTTCAATTTGTCATTCCAGGGATAGTAAACCATGTGATTTTTAGATTCAAAATGGCCAATGCCAGTCCATTTCAGCTCACTAATGCCTAGGATATCAATGTTTATGCATTCCTTTGTTTTTTGATGTGCTACCAATATGAAATGATAAATAGCATATTTTACACTTTAAGTACTAAATCTTAAGGAGCCCTGATAGTGAAGTGGGTTACTCATTGGCATGCTAACCCCAAGGTCACCAATTAGAATCTATCAGCTGTTCCTTTGGAGAAGGATGAAGCTTTCTGCTCTGATAAAGATTTTCAGCCTTGAAAATCATTTACAGGCTCACTATGAATTGGAACTGACTTGACAGCATACATCAAAAGCAACAACAAGAGACAATACTAAATCTTAGAAAAACTGCACAATGAGGAAGACCATAGAAGAATTGATACATTTGAACTGTAGTGTTGGAAAAGAATATTGAAATTACCATGGACTTCCAAAAGAAAAAAAACACACACACACACACACAAAAAAAACAAAACCAAAAAAAAAAACCACAATCTGTCTTGTAAGAATGCTCCTGAGAAGTGAAGATGGTGTAATTTGATAAATTATCAGGAGGGACCAGTTCCTGGAAAAAAGACATTATGCTCATTAAAGTAGAGGATTGTGAAAAATAGGAAAGTTCCCAATGAGACAGGTTAACACTGTGACAGCAACAATGGTGTCAAACAGAATAGTTGCATAAGATGGTGCAGGATTGGCCAATGCTTCATTATGTTCTGCATAGGGTCGCTATGAATCAAAGCTAACTTTTTGGAACCTGACTGCAGATATCTTAGAAATCCAAAGTACATTTAAAGTCTATCTCAACTTGGAGTAACCAGATTCCAAGTGCTCCATAGTCACATATGGCTGTCACTATCATACTGGGCAGAACAGGCTGTGGCAAGGATACAACCCAAACCAAAAGAAGAGAGAAGGAATGGAAAAAGTGATTTTCGACTTGTGAGCACTGGAAAATTCCCTCGGAGGATATGGTGCTTTAGCCAGAGCTTGCTAAAAAGATAGTAGAAAAGTAGATAGGAGAAAAGACAGTAGAAAATGCATTGCAGTGAATGGGAAGAACATGAGCCCAAGAGATAACAGAATGCAGTACAGGTCTACTTTGGTTGGAAAGGGCAGTGTATGAGGTCAATGGAGAAATGTAGGTCAGATGGAAAAGCTGGACTATGCTGAAGAATCATTTGAATGGTAAACTTAGAATTCCTTATGCATTATTGGTTTTCTAAGGGTATTTTAGATTTAGACCTTTGGTAGCTGTGTATATGAGAGACAGAATGTAACACAAACTAAAAGCAGGAGGACCAATTAGTGTCAGTCTCAGCAATCCCAGCCAGTGGAAGAAGGAATGGAGACAACAATTCCGAAAGCATCCTAGACATGGGCTTGGAATAATGTAGCTCTTGACAAGATGTAATAGGAGGGAGCACTCACAGTTGCCCCATGTCAAGGACTAAGCTCCTAGGCAGCAGGAGAGGGAACACAGGAGAGGGAACACAGGAGCAGAACCGGGGAAGATGCTGAAGAATTTACTTTTAGTCATGTGAAGTTTGTGATATCTCTCTAAAGAAACCTAATGTTTTATTTAGTAAGGCTATAAAGGACACTGCAGGGAAAATTAGTCCAATATCTTACTGAAGGTGAAAGGTTAAGAAACAGAACAATGTTATCAGCCTTGTGAGTTGGAGTAAGGAATTCAATTCAGTCAGAATACCTCTAAACTCAATGATCTATGAGGATCAAAAGAGATAACACATGAGACAACTTTTTGTAAACTTACATATCTACATTTTTGCTAGATATCAGATCTTAATATCAGAATCAGGTCCTTATAAATAAAATCCCCCAAACAGCTCATGGGATGCACTAGGCAGCTAAAGTATAGCTCTTTCCTTCCTTCTTCCTCCTCCTCTTCTTCCTCTTCCTCCCTGCCTCCTTTCTTCCCTTCCCCCTCTGTTCTTTCCTCCATTCCTTCTTTTCTTCTTCCCTTCCTTTCTTCATTCCCTCCACTTCCTCCTTTTTTTTTCTTTCTTCTTTCTCTTAAAGCTTATAGCCCCGTCTCTAGCCTTTTCCTCATCTAAAGTGCATTTTTTTTTTCCCTAAAGAAAGCCGGTCCCTAGCAGACTTACTCCCTTTAGGATTTTCATCAGCTGCCACTGACCTAGTTAACCATGGGTTTCCCACTGAGGCAAGTTTAGTGAAAGTCCCACAGGCCCTCTCAGAGGAAAGCTTGTGTTTAGTGGTGGTGTCTGAAGAACTGTGAACAGGTGCCCAGGGTCTTGGCGTCTGCCTCAGCATGGGTAATTTATGAGTCCCCAGCAAGTCAGTAAGATAAGGAGAGATCCTGGGATGGAGGACTCTGCTAATTGGCCCTTTCAGTTCCTGGCAGGCACTACTAGTGACAAGCTCCCTGGGCTCAGACTTCTTATGTCCTTTTCAAAAGGCAGAGAGACAGTTTAGGTTGACAAATTACAAAGAAAACAAGTGGGAAAAGACCCCAGCTCTAGGGAGAGACTGTCACTAGCTTTTCCCAACTGCATGGCACTCTCCTGATGGTGGAGGAGCCATGCAATGGATATTGGCTTTTGTTTTGTTCAGACTGCAAACAGGGAACCCATATCCTATTATACATAGACGAATCAGGCCAAATTAGTTAGATTCACATTTGTCCAGTTCATGGGGCATTCAGTGGCTATTTGGAGCTCAGTTGCAGGATGGGGTGGCTCAAAGAGCATATTTACCAAAGCCTAGGATGCCTACCACTCAACCATGGTCTACTGTTTAAAGACTTATGCTAGGGGCACAGCTAAGGAGACTCAAGGCACATTGCTGTTGTTGTTAAGTGCCGTCTAGTCGGTTCTGACCCATAGTGACCCTGTACAGGGTTTCCAAGGCTATAAATCTTTATGGGAGCAGAAAGCCTCATCTTTCTCCCACGGAGCAGCTGGTAGTTTTGAACTGCTGACCTTGCGGTTCACAGCCCGATTCGTAACCACTACGCTACCAGAACTCTATCAAGGCACCTTAGGGAACTTTAAAAAGTGGCAAGATGTGTCCCCAATCCCCTCTTACCTCACATCAAAAAATGAAAGCAGCTATAACCCAAGTAGCACTAATTACTGTTTTATGACTTACCTTGTACAACAGTATCTACAAATGTTGTTCATTTGAACTACTTTCATCAGTACAAACAAAAATGATGCCAATTGAGTCTGTGGTGTTAAAGAATATATTGCAAAATTCATTAATCAGTTTGATCCTGGAATTGGCCTCTGGTGTAAGGAACCCTTCACGAAAGTAGAAATTAGTTTTTGTCAAAGCAAAGACTAGGCTAGAAGTCTTTCACAATGCTTGAAATGAATAGGCTAAAGGAAAACATAATTGTAGTTGTGACAACAAGGATGAAAACCCTTGAGTATCTTCCAAAGTCTTAAGCCCACTCTTCCTGGTAAGGATGAAGAAGATATTGGTTATCTGCATTGATTGGGTTTATAGAAAGGATCTGTTATTCTCTTTCTTATAGCATCATGGTCAAGCAATGCTGAGCATAGTAAAGGCATTGAGTCAGGAGCTATTAAAATAGACAGAAATATAAATTAATATTTTCTGATATTATTCATACATTGTATTTATATATATATATGTTGTTGTTGTTGTTGTTGTCAGGTGCCATCGAGTCAGAACCGACTCATAGCGACCCCGTGTACAGCAGAACGAAACAATGTCCGATCCTGGGCCAACCCCACCACTGTTGTCACACTTGACACCATCAATGATGCCACCTGGCTATCCATTTCGTTGGAGGTCTTCCTCTTTTTCTCTGACCCTCCATCTTACCCAGCATGACATCCTTCTCCAGTGACTGTTCTCTCCTGACAATATGTCCAAAGTATGAGAGATGAAGCTTAGCCATCCTGGCCTTCGAGGAGTACTCTGGCTGCATTTCTTCCAAAAGAGATCTATATCTCATCTAATTTCTTCACAACAATGCTAAAAGCAGTCATTATTATTATTGTAATTAGTTAGCATTTATTGAGTAATTACAGTTCCTGTTTTACCTGTGAAAGCCCCAATGCCTGTAGGTATTAATTCAATTGCATTTTGGAATACAATTAAGGGAAAATTTACCAATGTGTCAAGAAATGTGGACTCTAGTCTCAACCCAAGCCTTAACTAGACTAATCAGTTGTGTGGCCACTTAATATTTTGGGGCCTCAGGTTTCTCTTCATACATAGCAACTCATATCCACATGGCCCGTTAGAGTGTACTGTGAACATTTACATGTGCTATTTCATTTTCCTATTCCAAATGTGTGAGGTAAGTATCCATTTTATATGTGAGAAAATTGAGGCCCAGAGGGATAAAAAGCTTATCTAAGATCACAAGCCATTCCTGAATTTCAACTCTAGGTTCATGGACTTAGATTCCATATACAAAGAATTTTCCAATTCATCTTGCTCACATCAGAATTCATAAGGCTATCTCAAAGGCTAATATTTTAGGATTTCACCTAAGTGGCGTTCAATACATTGAGGGATAATAATTAATTTTGGAAGGACTATAAATAGTGAAACAATTGATTGCTGAGAGTATGAGCTTTGGAATGAAAATTTGAAGTGCCAGAAATTCTATTTGAAATGAAGGCCAGAAGAAACAGCTTCCTAAAGTCCTCTGAGTGTAAGCGTCCTCATATGCATATAGTAGAAATAGTAGGCTCTTCAATGTAGAATTGTGGGAAGGAAGGAATCTGAAGCTTTAGCTTGGTGTCTGACATTAATAGAATATCTGATTAATGTTGTTGCTGTTCAACGCTTTGAATCAGTTTTTATTCATAGTATAGGGTTTTCCAGGAGTGACAGATGGGTTTAAACCACCAACATTGCAGTTAGCAGTGGTGCTTATCCTATAGCAGCACACCAGGACTAATCACCGTTTTTATGATGCCAGGAAGGGCACCTGATTGCTAGTCTCATGGAGCCAGCCTGTCCTGGGTCAGTAACTTAACACTCAACCTAGGTCAGGGAAAAGAGCTAAAGTGGCTGCAAGAGCCTACATTCCATAGGAGGGAAGATGTACACTTCTCTGGATTCTATCCTCTACCTCCTTCCCAAATGTACACTCTTTACTTTGGAACATGTACACCATGACGTGGCCCACAGGTTGCTGGCAGCCAACTGAGACCACAGTCATGTTAAATTAGACTAGGCCATTGCAATATTGAGAAGCAGCAAAAAGTCCAGTCACATTACTTCGCATCATTAGAAAAACTGCCAAGATTTCCATAAGGTACTCTGGCTGAGGGGATATGTAGTGCCCACGTATTGATTGTTTTCTCCTAAATTATTGATGGAGTGTCTCCAGTACATTGTAAAATGTCGACTGATGTGCAGTGACATGGTGAGGGTCATTCTTTAAATCTTCTTAAGCACTGGGTATATTCTTCTTCTCTTTGTGTGTCCAGAGATGCAATTTTAATAACAGCAAGAAGGGAGGTGAGCACAGGATCAAGATTCTCTTCTCTTGTAATTTCCCTTGGAATTTCTCAGAGTCCAAAATGCAATTAATCACTCCTGTGAGGAAATTTGGGATTGATCAATACATTTAATCACAAGTTTAATTATTCTCAAAGTTGTTTTAAGACTAATGTGTCCTGTTTGGGGGAAAGAAATGAATGAATGGTTTTGTCATTAAAACCCCATTTGCTGGCTTATTCACCAAAGTCTTGGTTAAAGACACAATGTAGATAAAGATGGGCTCCATCCCGCTCTAACTTTTCTTCTCCTAATTTCCCTCTTCATACATAGCAACTGATATCCACATGACCCTTTAGAGTATATTGCGAACATTTATATGTGCTATTTGTCTATTCCTTGTCTATTTGTCACTCTCTCACTTTACATTCCTTTTTTTCTTTCTTTCCTTCCTCTCTTTATTCATTCCTTCCTTTCTTTATTCACCTAATGAGGCGAGTACAAGATGATTTTCTTAAGATTTCCTGAACATCAAGTGTTAGAACACTGAGGACACAGGCTAAGTATTTATTTTATTTTGTCTAATTCCGGTGTGGCGCTGTGGGTTAATATGCCAGACTGCAAAGCCGTTTGAACTGCAAGGTTGGTGGTTCAAGCTCACCAGCTGTTCCTCGGAAAACCTATACAGGGTCATTATGGGTTGGAACTGACTCTACAGCACTTAACAACAAGAACAACAATTTTACTTTGGTGTGGTACTGTAGGATAAGCACCAGCTGCTCCTTGGAAACCCTATACACGGTCCCTATAAGTCAGAACTGGCTTGACAGCACTTCACAACAGCAACAACTATTTTACTTCACTATGACATCATTTATAAAATAACTACACTATGACACACATTGAATTGTATACTTTGGCAGGTGAAAAAATAAATATGAAAATGTGGTCCTTGATCTTGTAGATCTCACATCAAGTTTGGAAGGTAATCCTGTAAATGAATAATTAATATTTTTTAACAATTACATAATAAGCAATCATAATCATGCTGTAAAATCTAAATGAATAACCGTTTTTTTTTTACATGCTAGCACATGATTTATCACTTGTGATATTAGCCTTGCTTGTTAAATTAAGATGGTGCCTTCTCTAGAATTATGTTACTTCTGCCTCCTCCCTCTCCATATTCTGTTGTGCATACGCTCACTTGAATCAGGTGAATCAATAACACCTTGTTGTTTTCTTAGTTTCCACTGAGTTGGGTCCGACTTATAGAGATCCTATGCACAACAGAATGAAACACCGCCCGGTTTGTGTCATCCTCAGAGTTGCTGTTCTGTTTGAGCCCATTATTGCTACCATTGTGTCAATCCATCTTATTGGGGACTTCCTCTTTTTCACTGATCTCCTACTTTACCAAGCATGATTTACTTTTCCAGGGATTGGTTCCTTCTGATAACATATGTAAAGCACATGAGATGAAGTCTCACCATTATTCCATCCAGGGGCATTCTGGCTGTACTTCTTCCAAGACAGATTTGTTTGTTCCTCTGACAGTACATGGTGTGTTCACTATTTTTCTCTTATACCATAATTCAGATGCACCAACTCTTCAATCTTCCTTATTCATTGTCCAATCTTCACATGCACAAAAAAATACCCTGGACTGTGTCTGGTGCACCTTGGTCCTGAAAGTGACATCTTTGCTCTTTAATACTTTAAAGATGTCTTGTGCAACACATCTGCCCAATGCAATACATTCTTTGATTTCTTTACCGCAGTTTCTAGGATTGCTTATTGTGAATTCTAGTAAAACGAAATCCTTGTAAACTTCAATCATTTCTCCATTTCGCATAGCATTGGTTCATACTCTCTCACACACAAACAAAAAAAAAAAACAAAACAAAAAACAACTCACTGCCATCAAATTGATTACCAACTCATGGTGACCTGTATAGTGTTACAGGGCTTCTGATCCTAGAAATCTTTATAAGAACAGAAAGCTTTATCTTTCTCTCATGAGGCATGTAGTGGATATGAACTGCTGAACATTTACTTATTAGTCCAGTGCTTATTCTACACTACCACCAGAGCTCTTTGATCCACACTTTAGTCTTTGGAAATAAGTCATCATGCATAGTACACACCCATGGGGTGTGTTATAATTCAATACTAGCTGTTTATTTTTTACTGCCCAGATTTTCACAGCTTTGGCCACTGGGAGTTTTTAAGGTTGGTCCCACAAAGGTTGATTCCCAAATTCAATGACTGATAAGTAATTGAAGGGTAGAGAAGGATGGTGGTGGTTCTTAGAAGGTGGGTTTTCAGTTTAGAATTCATTAAATACATCATCTGGTATATGCCATTTTTATTGTTTTTTAAGTGCTATCAAGTCAGTTCTGACCCATAGCCACCCTGTATAGGGCTTTCAAGGAGCAGCTGGTGAGCTTGAACTGCCGACATTATGGGTTCAAACTGACTTTACAGTCCAGCCTGAAGTGCTACACCAAGACTAGATGCCTAGGATATCAAAATATAGACAATGCAGAGACTTAAGTAACAGACTGACCATAGGGAGCAAATGATGAAACAGTATGCAATTATATTTTAAAGCCTAAAACTTTCAAGTGGGGAGTCAAGTGTGTTTCCTCTTTTCATTGTAAAATAGAAACCCATGCACATGCGCATATGCACATACACTCACTACTCACTATAAGGCAAATACTCTTGACTACCATTCAGATCAGGAAATAAAAAACTTTGCTCCCCACTAAAGGGAGTCCTGCTGTGGCACTGTGGGTTAATGTGCCAGACTTCAAATCCCTTTGAACTGCAAGATCTTGGTTCAAACTCACCAGCTGCTCCTTGGAAACCCTATACAGGGTCTCTATGGGTCGGATTCAACTCGACAGCACATAACAACAAAAACCCACTAAAGAGCTTCTCCAAGTGCCTCATTTCAACTCAGTACCTCTCTTACTCCCAACAAAAGTAACCACTTTTCTCACTCTCACAGTAATTATTTCCATGCGTCATTTGTGCATGTCTGGGTTATTAATTTGTCTTGCCTTTTTAAAAAACTTAATTATTATTTCCTGGGTTTATAATTTATCTGCTGAAAAAGTTCAGCCATCTGACCTGTAGAGTTTCCTACAACCTGGTTGCTGCTGAATGTGCTTTCAGGGCACCATTCAACATGTTTCTCTTTCTTCAGAATGTCCTGCAAATTGACAGCTGAATTCAGAGAATGGATCATACTTGAGTTTGATCACTTTAAAAGGATCCTTTTTACCTGACTATATTAACAATTCAGTTAAACATATCACAGTTATAATATATGTCTTTATTTATTAGTTTTATTTGAAATTGCCTTAATTAGAACACACATGCATTGTAGGATCAGCACTGGACTGCTAACCACATGGTTTGTTGGTGGTTCAAACTCACCAGTCACTCCTTGGAAACCCTCTACAGGATCTCTCTGAGTCAGAACTGACTCGATGGCACATAACAACAACAGAGAACTATTGGAGTCCTGGTGTGGTGATGTAGGATAAGATCTGGAATAGTAACTGCAAGGTCATAGAATCAAAGCCATCAGCCACTTCTCAGAAACCCTAGTTAGAACTGACTCCATGGTACTTACCAACAATAAGAACAAAGAATTATGATATGCGGCCAATATATAATTCATTTCTTAATTTTTTCCAAATATATATATTGAGTTCCTTCTAGATGCTGGCCAGGCATTCATGAATAAGCCAGACTCTGTCTTCATGAATTTTAGTTTCTGTTGGAAATAGATAGCCATAAACAAACAGATGAATGAATGAGTTGTCAAGTGATGCTAAGTGGATAAAGAAAGCAAAGGGATGATGAGAGGAATGATTAGCTGGGCCACTACTTTATATATAAAGTATTCAGGGAAGGCCTTTTTGATCAAGCAACATTTGAATCTCATCCTTTATAAAAAACATGACTGTCAAATTGCAGGCCTTTCTTTTTTTCTCATTTTGGGTGCCATACTGTATCTCTAGAAGGAGCTCTGGTAGCGTAGTGGCTACGAATCGGGCTGCGAACCTTAAGGTCAGCGGTTCGAAACTACCAGCCGCTCCATGGGAGAAAGATGAGGCTTTCTACTCCTGTAAAGATTTACACCCTCGGAAACCCTGTACAGGGTCGCTATGGGTCGGAACCGACTTGATGGCACTTAACAACAACAACTGTATCTCTATAGGGATCCATAGTGGCACAGTGGCTAAGTGCTCTGGTTTGAATCCACCAGCCTATATACAAGATAAAAGAGGCAGCATTTTGCTTCTGTAAAAAATTCCATCTTGGATACCCTATCCTATGGGGATGCTATGAATCACAATGAGCTCAGTGACAAAGAGATACTGTATCTCTAGATGGCATCTCCATTGAATTTCTTGCCAAGTTGTTGTTTTCTCTTTGCACAATGATTTTACAATCATCCATCTCCACCGACATGATTTTCCTTGTATTCCAGAACCATCTTCCCAAAGCACATTAGGATATTTATGCAAAATAACCTCATTTTAGTGGTCTTCAATATTCTATACTGTATTAATTCACTATGGTAGATGTACAAAATTAACTTCAAAAGCGATCCTTGATTAAACCACAACCTACTCATGCCACTGAAAAACCCATCAGTGGATTGCCTAAGGGGTGTTATGGGAGAAAGAGCAATGGATGACTGCCAAGTTTTGCCTTTAACGAGCTGTGCAACTGCAGACAAGATATTTTCCCTTCCTGGGCCTCTGGCTTCCCATTTGTAAAATGAGAAAGTTGAATTGAAGACTTTCTAAGATTCTTTTCAAGTCAGCCTTTCTGTGTTTTTATAGATTTATTCTTTAAACTAAATTTGGGATATAATAATAATAATAATAATAATAATAATAATAATAAAAAATCCAACAAGTTGGAATGCTTATAGGACGACTTTCTTTACAAAAATTATAAACACGAACATATGTTCACTTTTTGTATCACATTAATTATTGCAGGAAGTTGAATTTGATTCCCTTTCTTTCCATGTCAGTGTTATGGTGGCAGTGATTTGAGAAATTTTGGTACATGAGCTTTCTGAGCTATTTGCCTTTTCATTTTAATCAAATGCAGTTTGATGTGAGAGTATATTACAATTGTTATATTTCTTCTTGTATATATTCTTGGTCTTAAGGAACAAATGTAGGATGCAGAGTATATTTCTATCCCTCAAAAATGAGGCTAAGAGATCCATGAGTTAGGACATACACATCCCTTTTATTAATAGGATAAGCGTAATAGGAAACCTAAAACCAATAATAGATAAAACCAAACTGGGAACTTATCCCAGACATTATCGAAATAACTGCAAGAAGGAAGAAATACCAAAACTGCTGCCTCTGATAATCAAGGAGTTATGTGTTGCAGATAATCAAGTCTTTCTCCCATTCCTCACCACACCATAGACATACTTTTGGACCTAGAGTTTGGCGGAACCCACTTGTATGTCTCAATAGCATGAATTCCAACAATGTAATATCTTTTCCTTTGGAGCTAGTCCTGTAAGAACCTTAACATTAAGCTGAAAACATAGTCATTGGCATTCAGCTAAAAAGGGAGCGATCGTCTTAGATAAATTTTTAGCCACTGAAGGCGTAGTGTGATTGGCCTATGTTCTTGCTAGCCATCCGGGATCTGTCTTTAATTCCTGTGTCCTAAAATAGCTCATTCCAATGTAACACAGGGTTATTCTTTAGAGGATTCTTTATATCCTGGATTGGACTATATCTCCCCATCACCTGCAATAATAATAATTAACACACTAGCACTGCACAGAGCAAGTAAAATTACTCTTCTGCATGATGTCGCTGTTAAATGCTGTTGACTCATTTCTAAATCACAGCAACTTTGTATAGGATTTCTTAGGAGTGGTTGATGGGTTTGAGCCACTGACCTTGCTGTTAGTAGTCCTATACTGTATCTCTATAGGGATCCATAGTGGCACACTTATCGTATAACACCACACCAGAATGCCACATGATAAGGCATCATATATTCAAAGACATGCTCATCTCATCCTGGCCAATCCACCACCCCCTCAAGAAGTAGAATGAATGTGTGGAATAGTTGTTGTTGTTGTTGTGAAGTGCCGTCAAGTTGGTTCTGACCCATAGTGACCCTGTATAGTAGTCTCTCCTAAAAGAAGACATTTAGGCTGAAGAGAGGACTTCATCAGAACTAAGATAACAAAAGTTCACCTTCTTCTCAGTCCTCGAGTTCTCTTGACTTGGATTTTGAAGAGTCATGTGGGTTGGGTTAATCATTTGTACCACTCAGGGACTGGGTTTTTGTTGTTGTTGTTCAGTGCTGTCAAGTTGATTCAAAGTCATAGCGACCCTGTGTACAACAGAACAAAACACAGTCCAGTCCTGTACCCTTCTCACAATTGCTGCAACGCTTGAGCCCATTGCTGCTGCTATTGGGCCAATCCATCTTGTGGGAGGTCTTCCTCCTTTTTACTGACTCTAGAGAAGTCTTCTGAAACGGATTAGAAGTTAGTGAAGTGGCCTATCCTGAATGGATAGAACGCAGAAATGAATAAGCCATATCTTGTAAAATGGATGACAATTCATAAAGGCACCTGTATTCTATTTGTGTGTATGTGTGTGTATTGAATTGTAGTATGAAAGTATTAGTTAAATAGTCTAAGCTTATTACAGTTTTCCACAGAAAGATAAAGGTGATATAACTCTGGGGGAAATAAAGCATAAAGTACACTACACTAGAAAAGGCCTTTAAGTTTGACATGATGCACTAGATAACCTGAGAGGAAAGAGAAAATATCAGTGGGCAAAATGTAGCTGGAATTGACCATTTGCCTTTCATTACTACAAAGTATTACTGTACATTTAGGCAATTAAAAAAAAAAAAGTTTTGTGGATGGAGTACAATATTTGTAGCTGAAATCCCCACCTGCTCACTGAATTTTCCAACAAAACTTCTAAGAAATCTCTATGGCAAGATAATCAACTAGGAATGTTCAAGATGCACACATACAAACACACAATAGGGAAATGAAAGATCATTGTTCACATCATTTAAGTCCAAACTACCATTTAAGAGTCCTGGTGAGGTGCTATGGGGAGTACTGGTGTGGCACTGTAGATTAATGCACTGAACTGCAAAGCCATTTGAACCGTAATGTTGGCAGTTCAAGCTCACCAGCCACTCTATATAGGGTAGCTATGGGTTGGAACCGACTCGACGGCACTTACCAATAAGAACAACCCATTAGTAGGCCAAGTTCAAGTAAATTATCTTTTTCCTTTAAATGAAAATATGTTTTGGTATTTTGTTGCCTAGTAATAATGTCCCTGAGTGGTACAAATGGTTAATGCTCTTGACTATTTACTGAAGGGTTAGTCACTCCAGTATACCCAGAGGGACCTTAGCAAAAAGATTTGGTAATCTACTTCTGAAAAATCTATCGTTGAAAACTCTATGGAGCAGAAATCTGCTTTGGCACACTTGGCATCACTGCATGTAGGAATTGAACTCAAGAACATCTGGTTAGATTTTGCTTTTGTAGTGCAGCTAAAGGAAACTTGGGCATGCACATTTGAAGGGAGCTTAGCAAGTTGAATGTTGAATCATGTCTTCATTTAATGCCTATGGAAGGATTCTTATGGGTTACAAAGGAGAAGATGCCTTCTATGACTTAGATTCATAGTGATCTGCTTTTTTTCTTATTGCATTAAATTCTTCAATTCCAAAACAAAGATTGTTTTATAATAATAAGGTGCTTTTTTACAAGTTCCCAGAACTCTAGGAGATATAAGTTGGCCTGGTTTATTTTTATTTTATCTTTTCATGGAAACAATGGGATGGAGGGTAAAAGAGAAAATGGAATGCTTCCTGGAAGAAATGCTGGGAAGCCACAGTGAGGGCATCAGCTTGCCTGGTGCAGGCGCTGGGAATGTGGGCAAGAGGATAGTTGATGTGTGAGGGGAGCCTTGAGCTCTGTGAGAAACATAACCACATCTCAAGAGTGCTGGAGTGAAAGCCCTAGCTCTGGTCCATTCAGAGTACTTCCATTTCAAGGGAGGAGACCAGATGAATCCCTCCCATGCTTTCTTGTGTACTGTTTCCTGCAGCCAGAGAGTACAAAGGATGGAGGGCTTCTGCAGGTGATTGAGGATAGAAGCTGATTTTTAAGCTCTCTACTTTAAAATGTACATTTCCTTCTGTTTACATCTGCATATATCTTCTTACCGATGTGGCAGCTTAAATGCTTTATTTACTTTTTAAAGCTCTGCAATTGGCTTTCAAGTTGTGGTTACAGCTCCTGTCCTTTTCCAGATGTGATCCAATTGTACACAAACACATAAACAATTAAAATGGCAAGATGAGGAGGGGAAAGGGGCAATAAAAATGGTCAGAGTCAATTAAACCAGTGAAATAAAAAAAAAAAAAATGAAACCATGGAATGGTGTACACAATAACCCATATTTTATTATTTTCCCCTTACAACATTGTAAAAAATACATAAGCCCTTGATGTATGTATGTTTCCTTGAGAAAGGTGCTCTATGGCTCAGAGGCGGATTGGAGGCATGTGATGTGGGCAGCTGTAAGGTAACAACATGTTTTCCCATAAAAAGCAGAGGAAATAGGCACATAAATTCCATATAAACTGTCAGTGTGTCAGCTATGCTAACACTAGGGAAGCCGGCGCCCCTGGAGCTACGCTAACTTATGCACCTTCATTTTTCAAACACACACTTCTTGAATTCGTAAAGCAAAGCTGCAGTCAGGCTACTTCCCCCCCTCCCCTTCCTCTTCTCCCATCTGCCCCCACTCCTAAGACTTCTGATATCTCTTGCTTTACAAAGCAAAGATAGAGACCAGGAGTAAAAGAAAAAACAGAAGAACAAGAAGTGACCCTTACCTATGGCTGCCATCTTGGGCAAGCAGAGCTGTCACTGGGTGTTTTGTGTTGACAGCTAACCCCCACGGAAGGAAAACCTGAAAAGCATCATAGTGCCGTCTACAGCTGAAAATGCAGGAGCACAGAAGGGACTGGGGGGGTTCCACTTTTCCTTTTGTCCTTCTTTTTCTTCTGTCATTTATTGGTCCCTTGGGGATGACTTGTAGGATATGCAATAAACTTCAGTTTGTCTGAAAATAGCACCCAAGAGGTAAAAACACTTTTGCAATGCTGGTAACTCTATATAAAGTTATTGAAAGTTAACATTAAAAAATCCGAATTCAGAGTCATCCTTTACAGTAAAACAGAGTCAAAGTCCCCTCTGCCTCCTCCCCTGGATGGTTTGGTTTGCTAATGTGCATGGGAGGGTAAGCAGGAAGAAGAGAGAAGTTCAAGTTCCCACCTCCTATTTTCAGATATCCTTATTGGAAACAACTTTAGCAGATGTTTTATGAAATGCTACCACAGACTAAGGCTCCAAACTCAAAATTCCCTTTATTTTATGATATCTGATTATGTTTTTAATTCTACTATGCAGAATCTCAGTGTCTAAGACCCTGCCTTTCTATGTGAACATGTTTCACAAGGTCCTTGTTTTTAAGTTTTTGGTATTCTATTTTTAACAGTTTGCAGGGGCTCGTAATCTGTATTCTACAGCAATGTAAGGCTATTGTGATTACTAAGTGAAATAATAAAACTCGATATGGAAAGTGCAGTGGTTCTGTAGGGTAAGCACTAGGCTGTGAACCACAAGGTCCGCAGTTTAAGCACGACGGTCTTTCGCCACAATAGAAAGAGGAGGCTTACGGATCCCACTAAGATTTCTAGCCTTGGAAACCCTATATGGGATCCTCATGTGTTGGAACCCACTTGACACCACTTAGCAACAACAAATAGTAAATACTGAAAAATTCCATGTGATTGTCAGGTATAAAGAGTAACCGTGTTATTGACAAGTTTCAGGTTCGGGACTTTAAAGCCATGTTTATCCTGTTTAACTCTGTTACTTCTCATTGAATTAGGGTTCACAATTTCCACAATTTAGACTGTGTCCAACACGGTCTACTTCTCACGTAGAATTTTGACAAAAATTAAACAGAAATAAAAACAAAACCCCACGAATTAAAGACCCTGAAAGGCATGGCAGAATGAATGCCTCAGTCATTACATCTGCATATTGGCAATGTGGTGGCCTTTAAGTGTATCTTTCTTATTAATGTTTAAATGTCAGTGATCATATTCTGTGCGTAGACTCAGAACAGTTCTATTCATGTGACGGCTCAGTCATTCATAACATCTTATCTTTCATTTATAAAAGTTGTTAAAATCAATCTCAGACAGGAGTGGACTTCCAAGAAACACATATTTATTTAAGGATACCAACACAAGCATTTAGATATGACAAGACCTAATCGTTTAGTAAATAATTATTCATTATCAGAAGATCAAAATTAGCATTCACTTCATGATCATGCATATTTGGAAACAGAGACACAAGATACTAGTGTACCATTCAGGGATGTCAGGGAGAAGTAACGACACCACATAAGCTGTTTATACATGATTCCTAAACAGACTAATGCATAAAGTAAGTATAACATTTACCAGCATAATTAATGAAAAAAATAATGATGATAAGCTTTGGTGTTAAAGAGAAATAAACGTAGGAAAGGATGATAAATGAACCCAAGAGATCTGTTTCCTTTCCTCTGCATTGCTCAAGTCTTCATTTCAGTCTGTGTAATCAGCAAGCCAAATTCTTACTCTGAGACAGTTCTGCATATGGGCCTCTCATGTTCCCAGCAGGCATCTCTTGCACTACTGTCGACCAAAATGGTTTAAGTTTAATTATCTAGATGCATAGCTCTCTGCAGTAACCTCACTATTGTTCTCACTGTAATCTACCACATTATTAATGCTAGGTTTTTCCTATTAGCTTTTAAACTGTTCTTTTACACTGAGTAGTTTGCCACCAAATTGTTACCAATAAAAATCCCCAAATGCCTAAAGGTTATTTTAAACACAGTGTGAGCAATGCTGGTTTCATTTGACCATTTATTTTGTTGAGTCATTATCAGTATGCATTTTGTGAACTTATTGTATGCATTTTTTATGTTGCTGGAATGGTAGTATATTTTTAATGATCCCATTTTAATACGACTGTCCTAAAAAAATCATTAAACCCATGGTTTAACAAGACTCTGCAAACTTCACCTATCACCTCCCCTTGTGTCAAATATTGTGAAGTGATAACTTTGGGAACCTAATATATTTGGAAATCTTGGCTTCCATTTCTTTTAGAGGTATAATGTATACTAAAGGATGCTATAAAAGAACATTTTCCTTGCTGTAAGTGTTCTCTCCATCATATTCTCTGGTAGTCAGATAACCAAAGAGCTCAGGCGTAGAATAACCTTCTTTATAAATGTCCAAAAAAATTCAGGCATATGGTACACATTTTAAGAAAACTTTTAAGCCATTGAAAATCTGATTCAAAACCTATCGTTAAAACTAAAGTCATATTCTTACGAATACTGTTTCTTAAGGATATACACTCCAGCCCATGGTCAGGTCAATTTGACCTAAAATTTCATCAGAGTTTATAAATTAAGGAAAATTAAACTGGGCCAAAATGGTTGCAGAATTTTAAAGGGGGAAAAAAGCAGGTGCAACCCAGATAAGAAGATATGAATATTTGTCACCTTGATTATGTGTTGTGTAACAAAACAAACTCATTTTTGTAAGAGATAACAAGGAGTTATAGGAAGACTTGATGCTTCAACAAGGTTGTCTGAATCTCCTGTAGTCCATAGTGACATCTATAGATACTCTGATGTTCAGATGTCCTGGGAAGGAGACTGTCTGAAGTATTGTGACCAGTATTTGTTGCCATAGAGTCTATTCAGACTCATGGCAACCCTGTGTATATCAGAGTAGAACTGTGCTGCAGAAGCTTATCTTTGACTGATGTTTTTGGAGGTAGAGCATTACTAGGACTTTCTTCCAAAGCACCTCTGGGTGGATTTGGAGCTTTAACCTTTTGGTAACTAACTCTTTGTACCATCCAGAGACTGATGTGATATAACAAACCCTCAAATCCCAGGATCCCAGCACTTTAAGGTTATTATTAGCATAGGTACAAGGTTTGTACAGGGAAGGAAGAAGGAAGGACAGGGTTGTCCAGTCAGCAGAGATGCCACTCATCCACTCATTCAGTTTTCCAGCCATTGTTTCAGATTAAGTAAATATTTATTAAGCACTTGCTATGTACCATAGCCTGTAAGAGAC
Organism: Chrysochloris asiatica; assembly: GCF_000296735.1. Classification (NCBI taxonomy): domain Eukaryota; kingdom Metazoa; phylum Chordata; class Mammalia; order Afrosoricida; family Chrysochloridae; genus Chrysochloris; species Chrysochloris asiatica. The sequence continues at coordinate 25,034,972 of NW_006408533.1, read as the reverse complement.
TCTCAAGTTAGACCAGTAAGCAAGACAGACCTAGTTTCTATGTGCAGAGTAATTTTTTTTTTTTTACTTGATAAGTAAGAATGTCATCAGACATAAAAGTGTCAATGTTATAAAAGTTCATCCAGTACAGCATGATTACAATCATTAGCTAGAGTGGTGAAGACTAGATACTCTTAAGAGTTTTATTTCTCAAATGTTAACGTGTCATATAAAGCCAGGAGCCCAACCCAGACCTACCAATCAGAGTGGGAAGGGAAAAGATGATAGAGACGTAAGCAGCAGTTTTCTCTGTTGATTCTGAAACACGGGTAAGAAGCACTGCTCTTTATTGAGAGTGCAGTGAGAATTAGGCTGGATTACTATCCAGATGTATAGACTAAGGGTCTTGGTATGGTATCAGGACCAATGAAATAGGAGTAAACTGGAAAGGTAAACATATAATATGTACTAGTTTAAACTGAGTATAGTACTAGAGGCTGAAGGAGTGTGAAAAGGAGCGCTTGAGGTGTAATTTTCTTAACAGAAATCCAGATGTGATATCTATTTGTTTTGTTGTTGTTGAGTGTCGTCAAGTCGATTCCAACCCATAACAACCCTGTATAGGGTTTCCGAGGAGAAGTTCTTTAGTTTTGTCTTGTGATTGAACCTGATGACCAATTCTTTTTCACTGACAATAGCTTGAAAATGAGGTGGCCTGGGTCCTACCAAAAGAGATCCTTAGTTGATATGGCATTATTGTTAGCTGCTGTGAGTATGATGCTTACCTTGTGAATGATGGAAAAACAAATTGGTTTGGCCCTGCGTCATCCCCATGAGGTTGGTTGGGGTGTGCCATTATGATCAGTAGGTTTTTCACTTGCTGATTTCTGGAAGTAGCTTGTCAAGCCTTTCTTCCTAGTTCATCTTAGTCTGGGAGCGCCACTGAAAGCTGTTCAGCATCATAGTAGTTTACAAACCTCCACTGACAGACAGGTGGTGTCTGTGCAGAGGTGCACTGAATGAACCCAGGTCTCCTACGTGGAAGGTACCTCTGAACCACCAGGGCCTCTCCTACTTGATACAGTTGTCAAAATATGGTTTGTTCCAACTCATAGTAACTTTGAATAGCATTTGCAATGATGTGAATCATTGTGGGAGAGGAAGGCCTCGTCATTCTCCCATGGAGTGGCTTATGGGCTTGAACCACTAACCTTGTGGTTTGCAATCCGGTGCTTAACCTACTGGCAAGAATGAACTTGAGCTGATCACTCACTTCTCCATCTTAGCTTTCACTCTATCAGAGATGGCTCTTAAGACTATTTAGAAGGCCAATAGAGTAGAGTGTCTTATGTTGGTTTCACTTTGACAGACCTATATTTTAGTTCCATCTCTCACAGAATGTGTGACACTGTAGGATAAAGCACTGGACCACAAGGTCTGTTTGAACCACAAGGTCACTGGTTCAAACAAACCAGCCACTCCTTGGAAGTCCTATACAGGGGTCGCTGTAAGTCAGAAGTGACTCGATGGCACGCAACAACAACAACAACTCACAGAAGGTAACCATGTGACCTTGTTGAAAGTTGCTTAATTTCTCTAAGTTTTGGTCTCCTCATGTTCAAATACTGAGACAATTTTATTTCATATGGTTGTTGAGATTCTTCAGTTGGAAATTTTTTGTGCTTTGCCTAAAATAAACTAACTTATTACTATTATTATGTTTCCCTCTTTTCCATTAATAATCAAGTGTGTGTTTTGGGTCTGTGCTTTGCACAAATTATTGTGGTAAATAGTTAGTGTAGTGGACATGTACTAAACTCTTTATTTTTACTTATTTTGCCAATGTATACAAAGTCACACTTACTATTGACAGACAAGTACATATGCAATGCAGCCACCTTGAAAGAGGCTGTATTTCAGTGATAGCTGGAAAGCAGTGTCCTCTGGCAGACTAGGTACCATCAGTTTGTAAATCATCAAAGAATGAAGCAGGATGAAATGTTTGATGGGATTTTCATGGCATTACCATATAGATTACAACATAAAGAAGAATTTGAATATATCTGAAGAAGTGTTTCAGGATTTACATAATGAATTAAAATAAAGAAGCAGACTTAGGCTGAAATCCTTTAACCAACATTTATCCACAGGAGGGTCAATGGTGTTCATTGCAATTCCTCTGCATTGAAGGCCCTGATGGGTCTTGTTAATGCTATTAATTCTCACAGTGCCCTCCATAAAGAGCAGTGCTTCTTACCCTGTGTGTCAGAATCAGTGGAGAAAATTGCTACTTTCTTCTCCATCATCTCTTTCTCTTCTCATTCTGATGGGTAGGTCTGAGTTGGGCTTCTCTTTTCATTCGTCTGTATCAAAGGGCTCTGATATATCTTGTTAGTTGGATTAATGTGGAAGAATATCTGAAATCTAGAAACAACTAAATGTACTTATCCTTTAGAAGCATAGATAAAATGAGAGGAGGCGTCCTGGTGTGGTACTGTTTGAACCACAAGGTTGGATGTTCAAACTCATTAGCTACTCCTCAGAAACCCTCTACAGGGTTGCTATGACTCAGAATTGACTCAACAGTACTTAACAACAACAACAAATGTCTCTAAAACTATAAAATCTCCGATATCTCAGATAAATTGTATAGACTAATCATTGGTAAACCTGTGGAAAAGAAATTGGGTCATGTGGTTCCTGAAATTTACTTGATACAGCATTTTTTTATACAAAGTCTTCTTAATTACTACCAGATGATTGAGTGGGGCCATGCGAAAAGAGTGCACAGGACCTAATACTGGAAATGATTAGTTTTGTCATCCTGTTAGGTTTATAGGAACCATCTCAGAAGCAGGAACAGAGATCCCAGGACCATGAAGAAAGAAGAGAATGAGTAGAGTGTGAGATCTATACCTAGCAAAGAAACAACAGCAGAGACAGTGGCAGAGACAACTGCAAGAGGACACAGAGCAGCTACGGACTTCTAAGCCCATGGACCAAATAAAGATGAGTGATTATGGGCAGGAAGCTGGCTTGCAGAATGTACCCTTGGGCATTCACAGACTGGCTAAGAGAGCTTTGTAACATTTGCTTGAGCAGAGCAGAGGCCAATGAGCACACATGGCTGAGAAGCTGACAATAAGGTGTGTCTGCAGTACAGCAGATACAGGACATTCCTGACTGGAAAACTGCTGCAGCCTGAATTGTGTCTGATCCTGAACTGTACCTTGCTCACTTCTCTAATAAACCCCATAATCGTGAGTGTCATTATGGCCATTGAAATGGATTATCAAACCCAGGTGTGAAACAGAGTGCTGTAAGAGGGGTAATTGGTGTCACAATAGAAGGTTGTAGGGTGGAGGCATGTCTGAGATCTGCTTCATAGGAATCTGCCATGGGCTTCCTTTTCCCCTTGTGAAGCCAGAGGAAGTCACACACAGCCCACACTATTTCTGCAGGTCACTACAGTACTAAAAATGAGCCCTGGTTACACAGTGGGTTACAAGTTGGGCTGCTAACCACAAGGTCAGCAATTTCAATCTGTCAGCTACTCCATGGGAGAAAAATGGGGGATGCTTTCTGCTCCTGAAAAGATTTACAGGTTTGGAAACCCTATACAGGGTCACTATGAGTTGGAACTGACTCCACAGCACGCAACTACCACCGCTACCACCACATTGCTAAATACATTTTAAAATGAAAAATGTCCTCCTTCCCAGATACCCACAGTTTTCCTTATTCATTATCCAACTTTTGCATGTATATGAGGCAATTGAAAATACTATGGCTTGGTTCAGGTGCACACTAGTACTCAAAGTGACATCTTTCTTGGTAAAATGATTGTTTCACCATTTCTACATGGACGGCCATGACACCTAGATGGAGGATAGACAAGCATACATAGGCATTTGTACCAAATACACTTGGGATTTGGTACTGAGTGGCTACAATCAAAATGCTTACATTCAACTTGAAGGAGAAATGAGAGACAGAGATTAACAACGCCTATTGAATAGGAGTAAATTTCAGTAGGAAAGTCTCCCAGTAGACGAAAAATATGGGTATGGGAAAAATGTAAATATTGAAAAACTATAGGCAATGAAAGCAAGAAGATGTCTCCTAGAGAAGGCTATACAGTTGGTTTCACTGAAGGTTTTTATTCTTGGTTAAGGGCATGGGGACCAAGTCATAGGTGTAGGACCTGGTCATCTCCCCCACTTCCATGAACCATATTTCTTATGATATGATGGTTACACTCAGCACCTAAAGTCAATTTTTATTATCTTCACTTGGATCTCACCAAGTATATATATATATATAAATTTTCAGATTTGGTTTCATGCAATTGTAATACAATGGTAAGAAGCATTCTAAGCACTCATGTCACAAATAAGTGCATATTTTATTATACATTTAAATTTCTGACTTTCCAACAAGCATAGAGTATCTTGAATTTAGACATGGAAAACAACTCAGTTCCAACTCCTAGTAGCCTGAAATACAACAGAACGAAACACTGACCAGTGCTTCCTAGTCTTCACAATTGTTACTATGTTGCAATCACTGTGTTAATCCATATCACTGGGGGTCTATTTATTTTTTTGTTGACCCTCTACCAAGCATGATGTCTAGGGACTGGTCCTTATTGATAAAGTACATTAGATCAAGTCTTGCCACACTCACTTCTAAGAAACATTTATGGTTGTGCTTATTCCTAGACAGAATTGTTCATTATTCTGGAAGTCCACAGTATATTTAATATTATTTGGCAGCACCATAATTCAAATGCATTTGTCTTCATTCTTCCATATTTATTTTCCTGCTTTCGTATGCATGTGTGTGCTTGATAATACTATGTCTTGAGTCAGGCACACCTTGGTCTTCAAAGTGACATCTTTGTTTTTCAACACTTTAAAGAGGTCTTTAACAAGAGATTTACCCAATGCAGTACATGATTTGATTTGTTATAGGGATTGAGATATCTTATCATTATGTGAGTCATTATTTGCTGTATAAGCATCCTTATACTTTTACTGTGAACTGCTCTTGTTCTTTTATTATTAATAAAGCTTTCAAATGATTATGTCTAATCTCTTTAGCAGGATTTTAAGTATTTTTGAAAGACAGAATTCTAGAGAGGCATTTTTTCAAACTTCTTGCTATCTACAAAGCACGAAATCAATTCTTATTATAGCGTGTGTTAAATATACATTTTCTGTGAATAGCAAGTATTTAATATATATTTTGTACAAATAGTTGATACTTAGTATATAATTGTTGAAACAGTCTCTAGCAATGAGAAAAATTGGGTTCAAATTCTGCATCTGGAATCAAAGCTGACCAATGAATTTATGTTCATGAACAGAACCAATTGTGCCTTTTTAATGAATGTTTCAATTAGCCTAGTAAATGGATTCATAATGGAATTCATTTTTAAATAAAACATTTATTAAGCAAAATATGTCCTTTGTTCTATGTAGGTGCCTGTACACAAAAAATGAAAGAGTGAAAATATTTATATTCTTTATTGTCTCAGTAATTTCTACAATAGAGTTCATTCTTCACCTCTTGTTTTTGAGGAAAGCTGAGTCTAATATGTCTACTCCAACTACCTCATCTAATTAATATGCTCAATGTTGGTATATTGAAAATAGTACAGCCTTTAAAGCAAGTTGGAGAGATTTGCACATATAGGTCCTCCCCTTCCATTATTCTGACACCTACTCCAAGTTGTTGTAGCTATGTGCTACGGAATTGGTTCTGACTCATAGCAACTCTGCATAGTAAGAGGCTGATGGGTTTGAACCACCAACCTTGTAGTTAGTAGTACAGTGCCACACTAGGATGCCAAAATCTTTTGAATTCATTGGCATGCATATTACAACTGTACAGTATTGATTTAAGGAGCACTGATAGTGTAGTTGATTACAGGTGGGCTGATAACAACAAGGATAGGAGTTTGAACCTGTCAGCTAATCCAAGGTAGAAAGATGAGGCTTTCTGCTCCCATAAAGTTTACAGCCTCAGAAACCCTATTGAGGATCACTATGAATAAGAACCAACTCACAGCATGCAACCACCACTACCATCAATATTGATTTACATTATTTTAATTTCTGAAGTAAAACAAAATGTACAAAAATGTTATGAGTTTCTTCATAAAAGCTTCTTACTTGAATATTAACAAGAAAGAAGATTCAAAAGATACAATTTAGTTATTCCAAGCATCTAATTCACATGTTTTCTATAGTAAAAGAGTTCTTAAAAGTATATACATCAAGGTGAGATTTCAAAATGGTCCAACTACTCTGGAGAGCAATATGGCTCTTTCTCAGAAGGTTGAAAATAGAAATACCTTATGATCCAGCAATTCCTCTACTTGGTATCTACCCACAAGAAATATGAGCCATAATACAAGTAGGTATATGCACACCAATGTTCATAAGCAGCACTATTTACAATAGCAAAAAGATGGTGATAGCCTAAGTGCCCATCAATTGAAGAATGGATGAACAAACTGTGGTACATACAGACAATGGAATACTATGCTACCTTGAAGAACAACAAGGAAGCTGCAAGCCACTACATAACATGGATGAACCTTGAGGACATTATGCTGAGTGAAATTAGTCAGTCACAAAAGGAGAAATACGGCATAGAACCATTATTGTAAAAGACTAAGAAAAAGAACCCACCCTAAAAGGGTAAAACAAAATTATATATCTATTTGTTGATCACAGGGATGTATGGGATGAGAGGAGAGGAGGGAGGGAGGGGAAGATAGAGCATAGGATAAGGAATAGACACAGGATAGCTTGGATGCTGGGAGGGAAAGGGATAATACACAAGAAGTGGGAGGGAAATGGAAGAAGAAGGCTGATGGGAGAACAGTTAGGCAGGTTTGCATGGGCTAAGTGGGACAAAGGTAAATGATGATATATGCACAACCTTGGAACAACAGGGCTCTGAGATACAGGGGTTGAGGCATGGTTTGAATGGGTAAAAGAGGGGAAGATTATTAAGATGCTTGGCTGTCTTTTGAAACATGTTATGTGGTGGCTTGCAGCCTCCTTGTTGTAAAATAGAAACTTGAGTGGGGGAGAAATAAATAGCCAGAAACATCACAATAGAAAGCTTGTAAGTTGGTCTTCAGCCTATAACTGATTGAAATACCTTAAAGGGGGCTAGAAGTTGCCCAGTGAAAGAGGCTTCCTGTGGAGCTTATGCATTGCATAAGACCATAGGTGGAATCCAGAACCCCATCCAGAATTGTCTGAGGTGGGAAATTTCCACTGGAAAGGACAAGTAAACCAGCCTGAAGCAGCTAGAAGAACAGAAGATACTTCGTGAAAGAAAGACCAGCAGGAAAAAAATCAGAAACAATAATGCAGTCTGATTGATTACTACCAGAAGAAGTAAGCTGTTTTCTGGGGAGCCATCAAGGCAAGTGGTCGGGTGCCCTCAGAGCAAACTCCCTTCTAAGACTAAGACTCAAGGGGAAACACAAGCAGGCACGTGATCTGGATGGTGACCAAGTTGGTCACTGATTAGGGGAAGAGGGCAAAAAAACAGCAATGAAGTTGAGAGCTAAGCCCGACCACGTTCAATAGACTCCTGTGAACCTAGATGGAGACCTGGAGACCTGGATGGGGACTTCTGGGCCCAGAGGCAATGACATGGCCACAGAGGACTAGGATGGGAGTGAAGCATCCAACTGATAAGAAGTGAGGGGAGATGCACAAGAACACCCATACTTGCAGATTGACCTGGCTTCGATGACTGGATGATCAGAACTTGACTAGAAGAATAAAGAAGAGGGGGAAAAAAGAAGAAGAAGAAGAATAACCTGCTACAATTAGATGAACTTTACCTATACTATGGATGTAGTAGCTCAAAAAAGGGAACAAATCTTTACAGCAAGGACCACTCCCAACCCTTCGGTACACAAGGTTGGCAGGGATGGGCAACTTAGACATTTGATACCCAAAATGGGGGTAGAGGGACTATAAAGTCAAGAGGTGATTGGCTTACAAACTTTCAAGAGGGAACCTAGTTCCAGACGGGACAAGGGTAGGTAGAATCTCCACTGAGTGATTCCCAATCTGTTGGGACAGGGCTGGCAAAAGGAACTGGGGATAAGACTCTTGTGGTAAAATAGTGAATAATTGCCATCAGGACTGACTGTGAGGGTAGGAAATATAAAGGTAGATGTTTTTTGACAAAAGGAGGACAGCAATTGATTTTACAGCCCAGGAGCAGAGGTCCCTGGGACCGTCAAGTGAGAAGATCGGAAAGAGGGACCCTACCCACAGAGGCAGTGACACCAGGGATGGAGACAGAGACAATGATGTGGACAGATGCAGTGGCTGGGGACACAGGACTCAGGGAGGGAGAAGGGCTGTGTGCTGAATGAAGTCTGGGCGGGGGGGCGGGGGGGGGACTCGTGGGGTGTACTCTTTGGTTATTTGATGATGCATGGAGGGGATTGTAATCATTCTAAATGAAATATGATAGGATGAATGTAAAACTGATGTTCTTCCATGTAAACCCACAAAATTCACAATAAAAAGTTAAAAAAAAATCAGTTAAAAAGGAAAGTATATACATAAAAAAGGAGGAAACCCAGAAAACAAAGGACGATGACATATTTAGGGATGTTAATTATCTCAATCTCTTTATCTGCCATCCATTATTTGTCATACTGCCTTTTTTTCCTTGCTGTTCTTTAATTGAAGAAAGTAGGAAGATTTTGCTCTGATCAATTGCAACAAAGCAGAATAGAGTCTTAAGGTAATTTTCAGGTAAGCTGAAGTAAGAAATACAAAGCAAAATCTCTCTAAATTATCTACTTCTTTAAATAAAGCATCTTTAGGGTCTAAAGTCTGGGTGATGGCCTCAGTTCCCAATTAGACTGTGTGTAGAGAGTCCTGTCCTGAACATCGGAATTCTAAAGAAGAAAATGAGACCACGTAATTCCTGACCTCCACCTATCCTCTTCCCTTTTAAAGACAGAGCTGATGCTCCTCAAATAGACTCTGGCCCAGATAAGAAAGAACAATCGATGCCCTGGCTACCAGAGGTTTCCGAGGCTGTAAATCTTTACGGGAGCAGAACGCCTCATCTTTCTCCCTCAGAACTGCTGGTAGTTTCGAACTGTTGACCTTGAGGTTGGCAGCCCGACTCATACCCACTATGTTACCTTATATGGGTAGGCTCTAATTAACAATCAAGACAGGACTACAAATGTTAATGTACTGCACATTGTAGACTTTATTGTTATTTATTCATTGATTATTTTACTAGTTTCTTCCATTTGTTAAACAGAACAGACTTTATATAGAAAAAGAAAGAAAACTTGGACACACATGTATCTGTGAAGAGAGGTATTCAGAATGAGCACAATTCCAATCCTATCTTTAAGATGGGAGAGTATTGTCCTACTCACCAGCCAGGGCATTTGACTCTGAAACCAAAGACAGGGATATTTAATTACTATCAGCAAACAGAAACCCAGCAAAAAGTATTTGTGTCAGTTAGATGCCAATGAAACTAAGCCTTTCTGAGATGGAGAGGATCGATTTAATTTTTTTCCCCTTTTCCAGATTTTTGCTATGACAGAATGACATACTCTTCATTCAGCCACTCAAGCAAAAGAATGATTGACGATCCCAGTGAAGGTCAAACAGTTTTCCAGCCAGCTGAGGCTGCTTCAGACAGACTTAGCCCTCTTCACCCAACATGGCTAGACTAAAGGTTGACTCTGAAGACCCTGTGGACTCCTTTCCAGACGCCACCTCTCCTTACCTCCCTTGCCCTTAGAACATAACTGAAAGAGAACTTTCCAGTGGATGATTTCACGTTCTCAGATGATTCTGCCCTTTCCTTTGTGTGCAGTTGAAACATCTTCTGACTTTCATTCTACTTGACTGGCGTGTGTGTCTCTGGTTTCCCATCACTGTTGGTCTCTGGTTTTATTTTTCATCAATGTCAGTATGTACGAGGGAAATCGTTTTTCTTGTTCCCTGAGTGAACAAATGCTTTCTCTAAATAAAATCTGGAAACATAGCCTTTTTTAATATAGTCATAAGTAGAACACTCCAGAAAGTATGAAAATTTGCATAAATAAAACAAAATATCAAAGGGACAGTGAATCCTTCTTTCTGTAGCTTTGCATTAGCAAATCAGAAGAGAGTTTTATCTCTGCCTTCTGATTCTTCAACCTGTGCATTGCTCAATTATAACTTCATTTTACTAGAACAGCATTGAAGAAAGTCATAGAAGAGTTTCAAAATATCATCTAAGGTGTAAAATGTGACAATGGACAATAGTTGGGTGAGTATAGTAGATCTTGGCATTTTGAAGTTTATAATTCCAGAGGAAATTGGTCAAAGTCATTGTGTTGTTGTTAGCTGCTATCAAGTTAGTCCCTGACTCATAGCAGCCATGATTCAAGCACAAAGGAGGAAAATGCCACCTGGTCTGGCACCACCCCTAAGATCTGTTATGAGATCAGACTACTGTGGTCCTTTCAGTTTTCATGTTCATCTTAATATGGATGTTCTGCTGAAAGCTATTCAGCATCATAGGAACACACACATATCTCTGTAAGACAGATGGTGGCTAAGCATTGGCCAGGGATCAAACTAGGGTTTCTTTCATAGAAAACAAGAATTATACACTGAACCACCACCTCACCCAATAGGTAGACTTAGTGAGCTCTTAAGTTTAGTTTTATTGTCTTAGAAAATGGATACATGCTACTGCCTGCTTTTTTCAATGCTGCTTTCTACAAGTTCCACTTGACTATTTGTTTCTCAGAGTATTTTCTCACTTTTAATTCATTTAGAAACTTTTTTGAAGATGCATCTTCTATTTTTACATCCAGTTTCCTGATTCTTCCACTTTGAAAATATGAATAATTAGCAGATTCTCCTAAAATGTCTACCAAGGTAAAACACAGCAGTGTGTTGGATAGTTTGTATTTAGTTAAAACACATGCATAGACATTAATTTATTCAAGCTTAACTCTTCCTTTTAGGAAATAAAATATGTGATTGTTGTTTTGTTGTTAACTGGTAGACAAAGAAAAAAGGAAGCCCTGAATGGACATGTTATTTGTGCAGCATCACCTCACCATTCACTGATAAACCAACAAAGTGGACGCAAACATTTAACTCCTTGATTGGAATTTCTTCTGTGTTACTGATAACCTTTCTTTTTGGAAGGCTAGTAAAACACTGCTGTGTGCCATCAAGTCAGTTTAAACTCATAGCAATCCTGTATAGTGTTTCTGAGAGCAGCTGGTGTGTTTGAACTGCCAATCTTGCAGTAATCAGTCCAGTGCTTGTCCTACAGTACCACACCAGAGCTCAGTATTACGAATTTTTTAAAATTTCTCTTTCTATGGCTCACTATTAATCCTAGTCATAACAATGAGGAGAGGAATATGGTTCTCATGGAAAGAGAAAGAGACTCAGGAAGATCACAAGGTTTGCTTAACAAAAGATACCAGTGGCAGAAATTCTGTAATTAGCAAAAATGAATTTACGGCTTACAAAAATTTATGCAGCATTTAGTAACTGAGTTTACAAAACGAAAACTTCAATTTCTTTATGAAGTTAGAATTGCTGATATATGTAGCAATATGCTGTTAAAGTAAAAGAAATGGTAAAGTTGAAGGGAATTGATTGTACTAGTTGATCTGGATTTTGGAGAATGTGCTAGCCATGTCAAGAAACCTGGAGTGCACTTCCGTTTCTGGTCCCAGGTACAGAGCCTGGGCCAGATGCCTTTTCAGATGAACCGAACATAGAAAGCACAGAGATGTGGATTTTTGTCCCACCTGGGCCATTTGTCTGTTACTGTAACTTTAAACAAGTTAGTTAATCACCTTCTGTTGGATTTCACATTTGTAAAATAAAGGGAGTAACTAAATAAAATAATCCACTTATACCAAGCCAAACCCACTGCAATCAAGTCAATTATGATTCATAGCAACTCTAAAGGACAGAATCTGCCAATTAGCAGCCATTGCCTAACCGCTGCATCACCAGGGCTCCTAAGTATACATAGAGATACCAATAAATGATAGTTTATTATTTTGTTTTCTATGTGCATATCCATATCAGCCCCATGATGTGAGTATAAAAATCCTTTTTAGACTTGCCTTTTGATAAAGTGCTCTGAATTTGATTCTTCTACCAATTGAGTCAAATCTTAGACTTCTCAGTTCATTGCCCCCCAGTCCTTTCTATTAGGGTGCAAAATATCTAAGAATATGAGTTCAGCACAATCCCAAGTAATGTGTTAGCCATGGGGGGAAATGTAATGCACAGAAAAAAAGATTTTAGTCTTAAAAATATCTCAAAATTTAGGGCTTGATTACTGAGAATAATGAATAAAGGTACAATCAGAATCTAAGAAGCCAAAGTTGGCCAGCTTTCAGATGTCATAAAACACCTGAGACTAATCTATATGTGAGAATTCTGAATTTCATCTTCATTCTCAGTCCAGTCACAGAATTCCATTTTACTGTTTTGATCTAAATCTTTCCTTCTATTTGGATACATTCCAACAGTCACATTCCAACAGTCACCTGGCTACCATTGGAGCTGCCATATATAATTATATATGGTATACAGTTGCAGGTTACATGCTCCATAGTGCTAGGGAAGTGATCATACAAATGGTGTCCTATATAGTCCTGGTGTGGTGCAAGGTCAGTTTGAATAGCAAGAATAGTGGTTGAAGCTCTCTAGTCACTTCTCAGAAACCCTGTACAGGATCACTGTGGCTCAAAACCAACTCAACAGTGCTCAACAACAACAACATATAATTATGCAAATGATGATCAAAATTGATCCAGAAATTTACACTTAGTCCAACAATGAAAAGATACCAAGAAATGAGAGCCATTTTCTACTGCCCTTTCTGAAATTTGGATTTTCAATACATGTTTGCATGAGGAGTCTTAAAAACATTTGTGGAAAAATTTCACTATATTTTAATTGGATTTTTCCATAAGTTTTATGACCCCATCATATACTCTGAGAGACTTTGGTATCTTTTCCCATAGCCTTTATACATACTACTGCATAAAATAGGAAGATTCAGTAATTCAACTTGAGAGATACAGTGAAAAACTTTTACTGAAACAGCCACTCTAACTCTCCATGTACTTCCTAACACATACTAGACAAGTGGAGATCATTGTCAGTGGGGTTGCAGATCACAGATTTAGGTATCCCGGACCTGAATAGTGTTCCACAGGTATCTGTAATGATGGCCTTGGGGGCAAAAAAAAGCTTAGTCTCAGAGTCTCAGGGTTTGGTATTTGTGCTTTTCAACCTGTGGAATAGTAATGATAGGAATATCTCTGAGAGTATGAAGAGGATTTGAGCAGTTGACATAATAAACTCTCAGACTTCAATACCAAGGATAATGTTATTAGTCTGTGAAATCCTGGAATGTCTCCCCCATTTCCTCCCCATCTTCATTAATATAATTACTTTCTTTCTTTGCGTCATCACTCTTCCTGGAACTTTGCTCATTAGACTTTTATAACATTGTTTTATAATTGTTTACTTACATAGTTGTAGAAAAGTTACTTAATTAATATAGCCCTGCTAGCCATATTCCTCCATTTGTTATATATTGCAAATCCTAACCTCTATGCCTGTGGTTATGTTCTCATTTTGGAGAATATCATTACTGAGGATTAAGGTGAGGTTAAGGATTAAGGATGCCTCCATTTTACTAGAGGGTGTGACTCAAGTAACTACCCTGAGGCTCCTTGGGCATATAGTCATCATGTAATACATAGGAATGCTTTGGCAAAGTTTGTTCTTTTCTCTGGATCCTGCACCTGACTTGTCTCTGCCTGACCTACAGTTCCTGGGATCTGTGAGCTATCACCTGACCTGATTCACCAGCCTTCATAGCCTGCCACATTGATAAGGAGACTCCTCCAAGCTTGCCAACTTCCAAATCTGTCTTAGCCAGTTATTTGACAGTTTGTGAGTTCTGTGACATATTGCAGTGAATTGTGGAATGTAGGGTCACTAAGGAGAATTCTGATGGGAGCAATGTAGTTGGTATCAGGGATTATGTAGTGGTATAGCAATTTAGAAAAGTCAGACATTTGGAATATCTTTAACTTCCACCTCAGTGTGACCAGCCTCATGTTAATCCTTTTAAAAAAAATTATTCTTGCAATTTTTATTGTTGTCAAGTGCCAAGTATATAGTTTCTTAGGTGGGTTTGAACTGCCAACCTTGCAGTTAGCAGTCTAGTGCTTATTCTTCAGTGCCACAGCAGGACTCTGTCTCCCTTTCCTATCTGGGGCCTCCTTGAAAGGTCAGGACTGTGTCCAATTCAACTTTACTTCATAGTAACAAGCTAAAAGAGCCTGCATGGTAGAGTCAGTTGGGATCAATGTTAACAGAAAGGTTAATGGTGTTAACACAGCTAGTAGCTCAACAGAAGAAAGACCAACTGATTTGCTTCTGTAAAAATTACAGCCAAGTAAACTTTTGGGAGCAGTTCTACTCTATAGCACATAGGGTTTCCATGAGTTGAGGGCTGATTACATGACAGTTAACAACAACAACCCACCTAGAACAATATTTGGCAAATGGTAGTAATCAGTAAATACATTTGTAAATAATAATCAATACATTGCAAAAAAAACTGCCACAGAAAATCACATTCCTTCTATAGAATTGTGATTTTTCACTCTCTCATCGTTGATCTAAACATTCCTCCCTTCTTCCATTTACCTGTGCACTTATTTGGCAAATATGTGGGAAGAAAACTACAGTGTGGTATGATATGTTCTGTGGAAGTATAAAATGAATAACAAGCTCTCTACTCTAAAGCAGTTTGCAATCCAAGAGGGGATAAAGCAGGGACCCAAATTGCTGTAATATAAAGTGGAAGGTGATGGGTTTTATAATAGAGGCACTGGGAAATTGCTGTAAGATCTAGAAGATGTAGAAATCATTTCAGGCTGCAAATCTTGAAAGAAAAAAAAAAAACTTCAAGGAGGAAGTGCACGTGAGGTTGAGCTTAGATAAATGAGTAATACGTTTTAGTAATCTAGTGCTGCTATAACAGAAATATCATGAATAGGTGAATTTAAGAAACAAAAATTTATTTTCTAACAGTTAGAAATCTGAATTCTGGGTACTGACTCTAGGGAAGGTTCCTCTCTGTCAGCTCTGAAGGAAGATCTTTGCCTCTCTGAGTGTCTGTTCTCGGGTGGTCTTCACGTGGCTTGGCATTTTCCCCTCCTACCCCCATATCTACTGCTAGCTCGCTTGATCAATCTCTTTATAGCTCAAAAGAGATTGGCTCAAGATATAGCCTACACAGAACTTGCCTAACACAGCAAATACATCCACAAGCATAGAGATTTACAACATACAGTTTTTAGGGACACAATTCAATCCCTAATAGTATGCTTTCAATGAACTGAGAAACTATTTTCTAAAACAAAAAAAATTCTGAAAATAAATGACTATCTGCAAAGTATTACTGTTACTGGCTGAGTTTCTGTCCACCAAATGGTCTTTGAGAAATGCAAACATTGAATTTGGCTTGGGTTTGATAAAGATAGAAGTCAGACTGACATATCTGTAGAAGAGTTCGTTTCAGTTTCTACTTTCTCAATGAGCGATTGAACACTACCTAAGTCTTATTGCAGATTGAATTAATTGGTCTGTTTTAGTTTCACTTGGAACATAAATCAATATTGCAAAAATAAATTTGACATCCATTATGAACAAATATGATGCAACTGACTTTCTCTTTCAGTTATTTCCGCAATATTGGCTGTAAACCCTTTCTTTGTAAGAAAAAAAAAAAATCACTAAAGTGAGATTTTTCTAAGAATAATATTTTTCAACTTATATTTGTTGAGTACCTACTATGTACCAGTGGAGTGTTGTGTGGCACTGTGGGGTAATGCACTGGATTGCGAGGTTCATTTGAAATGCAAGGTCAATGGTTCCAATTCACCAGGCACTTCTTGGAAATCCCATACAGGGTCGCTATGAGTCAGACTGGAATCAACAACACTTAACAACAACAGTAACTATGTACCAGGTATTATACTGTCCATTATACATTCATATGCATTTGTACATATGTATTTTGATTAGGAAATCAGCCAAGGTATGATTTATATACATTAATGCACAAACTTAAACAGTACAGTTTCATAAATTTTGACAAATGAATACACTTAAACATCTCATGTTTCTATCAAGATATAGAATAATCCCATCACTCCAGAAAGTTTTCTGTTTCCCTGTCAATCCCTATCCTGCCTCATATACAACTATTTACCAGATTTACTTCACCATGGATTCATTTTGTATTCAATTGCTTCTTGGAAATGGAGTCACACTGTACTTTTTATGTCTGAATGTTTTCACTCATTATGCTATTTTACAAATTATTCTTTACTATCTTATGTATCTGTAATTTCTTTATATTGCTGCATAGTACTACCATATATAAATAAAAGCAATATATTTTTAGTGCTCTTTATTATTTAACTGATGGGCATTATTTATAGCTTTCAATTATTATTACTAAGCCTGTTATACACATCCTTACAATGTTTGTGAACAGATATTTTCATTTCTTTTGAGTAAATACTTTAAGTGGTAGGTTGAAAAGAATGTATATGTGTGTGTCTGTTTATTTATATTTATGAATAATTGCCAGACCTATTTCCAAAGTGATTGTGTAATTTGATACCCCCACAACTAATACTTGAGAGATGTAGTTGCTTAGCATTCTTGTCAAATAATACTTGGTATAGTAGTATTTGTCATTTTAGACCTTCTGATGGGTATAGAGTAGTCTGTTTATGGTGGAAAGCACAGACAGAATGTTTCTTAGGAGCAAGGATGGTAAGATTACATGTCACACACGTTAGACATATTAGGAGGGATTAGTCCCTGAGAAGGACATCATGCTTTATAATGCACAGAGTCAATATAAAATAGGAAGCTCCTTAATGAGATAAATTGATACAATGCTATAACAACGGGCTCAGACATTGCAATGACTATGAGGACGGTGTAGTATAGGTAATGCTTCTTTCTGTTATATAGAGTTGGTATGAGTTGGAACTGAGTAGAAATTACCCAACAACAACAAAATGATGCTGAGTACTTTTTTCTTGGTCTTATTTGTTGTTGTTGTTAGGTGCCATTGAGTCCGTTCTGACTTCTAGTGACCCCTATGTACAATAGAATGGCATGCTTCCTGGTTCTGCCCTATCTTCACAAGCATTACTTTATTTGAGCCCATTCTTATAGCCACTGTGTCATTCTGTCTCATTGAGGGGCTTCCTCTTTTTCCCTGACCCCCTACTTTGCGTCCAAGGACCATTCCTTCCTGATGACATGACTAAAGCTTGTGAACGGGCATATTAGACATCTATATATTCATTTGTTAAGTATCTGTTGAGGTCTTTTGCATGTTTTAAAGATTAGTTTGCTTGTATTTTTACATTGAATTTGCTAAGTTATTTATATATTTTGGAAATGTCCTTTGTCCAATACATGTATTACAAACATTTCCTCTCACTCTGTGGCTTTTATCTTTATTTCCTTTACTTTTTTTTTAAATGATCAGACATTTAACTGTGGTTTTAATTGTGGTTAATGATTCCTATGTTCTGTCAAAAGAAAATAACAATAACAAAAAAACTGCTGCCTACTCTATGATCTCCCATGTTTTATTCTAGATGCTTAATAGATATCAATTTAAGATTAAGAACTAAGTGCCATCTAGATTCTTTCTGTTTGTCTATTTTTGTGTGGTGTGAGGTAAAAGTTACATCTTGATTTCTGTCCTCCATATGGCAACACCACATTTCTTCACTCTATTGCAGTCCTGTGCCTATGGAAAAAACAAAACACACATACAAATATATATATATGGGATTCTTCATTTTGTTGAAACATTTCTTTTCTCCATTGGCATATTTTAATACCTCAAAATCAATTGAACAAATACTAGTGGATCTGGATTTGATTCATTCTATTTTCTTGAGCTGTCAACAAACCCTTTGTCTGAATTAATGTAAATATATAATAGATCTTGAGTCCTGGTGAGGCACTGTAGGATAAGCACTGTACTACAAGACTGGCTTGAACTGTAAGGTTGGTGATACAAATTCACCAGCCACTCCTCAGAAACCCTATACAGCATCACTATGAGTCAGAATCAACTTGACAGCACTTAACAACAAATAATAATAATAGATCTGGAAATCAAGTAGCAGAAATCCTCCAAATGTGTTCTTTTTCAAAATAATTTTGGTAGGTTTAGGACCTTTGTATTTTCATATACGATTTCAAAATGGCTCATCAGTTTTGACAAAATGCCTACTATGATTATGAGATTAAATTGAATTCATAGAGCAATTTGTGGAACGTAGACATCTTAACACTGCTGTGATTTCTAGCTCATATCCATTTATTCAGAATTTTAATTTCTCTCAGCAATGTTTTGTAGTTTCCATTATGCAAATATTGCACACATTTTGTTAACTTAATCCGTTTGTATTTCCTTAGTTTTGATGTTATTGCAAATGATATTCTTAAATTTTAAGGTTTTAATACTCATAGAATTCAATTAAATTTTATATATTAAATTCATTTTGATGTTTTGCTAAATGCACTTATTAGTGTTAGCCTTTTTGTGGTTTCTTTAAGGTTTTAAAGAACACATACATTACTGTCTATGAATAAAATGATATATCACCTTTTCTTCAAATTTTTATGCCTTTTATTTACGTTTCTGTTTTATTGAACATACTAAGACCCCGAGTATAATATTGAATAGAAGTGAAAATCTACTCATTTCTTTGTTCTTGATCTTAATTGGAAAGCATTCAGTCTTTCACAATTCAATATGCAGTTAGTTGTAGTATTTGCACAAATGCCCTTTATCAAGCTGAGAAAATTTCCTTCTATTCTTAGTTTGCTGAGCGTTTATTTTTGTTTGTGTATTAATTTGTTTGGTCATAAATGAATATTGAATTTTGTCAAATACTTTTCTGTATCTATTTAATGACTACATGGAATTTTTCATACTTTTTAATGTCGTGTATTATGTTGGTTAATTTTTGGAATTTAAATAAAGTTTGAATTACTGGGCTCAGACTCACTTGGTAATAATAATGCCTTGCACTTTTAAAATATTACTAATTTACTGATAATTTTGTATCCATGCTCTTGGAAGGGATGGGGGTATGAGTTTGTGGTTTGAATTTCTTTTTTTTTATATGTAATGCTTTTGTATGGCGTTAGTATTGGTATTGTGCTGACTTCATCAATTGACTGGAAAAACATTTCTTTTTTTCTGTAGCTTCTGAAGCAGTTTGAATAGTCTCTATTGCCCTATGTTCAAGTTCAATAGTCTACTCCCTCTGCAGTTTCTATTAGCTTTTAACTATATATATATATATATATATTTCAAATATTATATTTATCTAGAATTTTCATTTGGTTCATTGCATATGGTAGCTTTTAACTATATATATATATAAATATAAATTTCAAATATTATATTTATCTAGAATTTTCATTTGGTTCATTGCATATGGTTGCATTTCTTTATTGAGATACTCCATTGGTCCATTCATTGTTTTTATTATCTCTTTTATATTATTTTGCATAGTGTAAGAGTTATTTCAAAACTTGTAGTCTACCAACATCATCATGACTTAGTTTGTTTATATTGGCTGACTTTTTCCTTATGCTTCCCATGTTTATTCGTTTTTCAATATGTGTTCTAAGTTGTTGAGTGTCTGTTCTAAGTTGCTGAGTGTCTGTTATTTTTCTTTGAAAATTGTTTAGTTTTATTTGAACAAAAATTTAACTTACTTACACATTAGTTTGCATTTTTTGAGCTTTAAATTCTAAACTTTGGATAGTCTTTGATCCAGCGCCACATAAATTTTGTTTCCAAGATTTGGCCTCCCAGGACTCCCTATGATGCTTTGGTTTTGGTTTTAGTATTTTCTTTTCATTGTGGATATCAGAGTTCAAAATGTCCAGGCTGTATGTGAGTATGAGAGGTTGTTTTGGTCACTGTGCCCCACTGCTATTCTTTCTGTGGTAGTTGCTTTTAGCTGGTAGCGTATTGCATTGCATATGCTCTGCGTAGCAATTGTTCAAAGAATCAAGGAGGTTTTATGCAGGTTTCTAAAACTGCTTTCTCACTTATACCTTGCCCTACAAATTTCAACCAACTCCAAGTCCCCAAATTCGGATCTTTGTTTCTTCATTCTGCAAAAGCACCGTGCTCTGTTTGAGTTCAAATTTCTAGTCCTGTGGTCTGGAACACATGCCCAGACAGAAACATTGGGCAATTATTGAAATCTCTAGGGGTTGTATTCTTGGAGTGTACTTGTCTTACATTTTAAAACAGCTTGCTTTATATGTTTTGCCCAATTCTACAGTTGGAAAGTCTAGTCTGATACCAGCTATTCCATTATTACTCTAAACTAAAGTGTCCATTGAATATTATAAGGTGACTTATCAAGACTAGTGATGTGGTTTAGGTGTAAAGAATCATGATTTCATTAAGTATTAAAAAAAAGACTAGCTACAAAAAGCATGGTGGATTCAGACTTGAACAGGTAATTTGTTGAAAAAAGATGATTAGAATGACTTCAGGTAAGCATCACATGCTGTTGGATTTTTGTTGGTTGTTGTTGCATATCCTTTTTGAGTCTACCATGAAAGAGCTAAGGTTCCAAAGACAAAGGCAACTCATATGTGCTTTTTAAACGGCTATTCCCTCTAAATATTAATGGTTATTAGACCTACTGTATAGGTAGCTATATCAACACTGAAAATCACAATAATTTTACCATAGCCTATTAATTTAATGGTGCTTTCCATAGAGAGACCATAATTAGATCTTATGTATAGATTTTCTTTAGAGATATGAAATTCGTACCCTCTAACTTTAGGAATATGGTTTATTCTCATTATTCACGGTAGTTATGTTCTATAGCGTTCTCATGAACATTGAAGTACTGAATACTAAACCAGTGTCTTCAGCTCTCAGTTGGGAATATTATGAACCACTCTGTGCAAGTGCATAACCACAAATGGCTATGGAAATACTGCCAGTATTGATTTTGAAGTTTCAAATAAATTTCAGCAAGTAGGCAAATTTGAAAATATAGATTCCACAGAAAAATGAGGATCGAATGTATTTATTTCTCTCAGAGAAGAGCAATTTTCCTGTGTCCATTAGTGTAATTCAGACTGCTGCATTCCAAATCATACACCTTTAAACACCCTTTTCTCAGAATGGTTCCTCTACGTGCACAAAGGGTTAAATAGTGTTATTTCTACTGACATTTTCCTGCAAATTGGTTTCTATAACAGAATGGTTATTCCTCAAAATAGAAAGGACTCTTATATTTTAATAATCAGATTCTATATAAAATCCAGATTTTCAGTGTCATAATTTTCAGGTATGTTGTACAAAATAGAGGAAAGAATATACAGTTTTTGTGTCAACTAGATCTAAATTAGAGTTCTGACATGCTAATTATCACTTTTGTGACCTAGGGAACTTTACTTTACCCACCTAAAACTCAGTTGCTGCATGTATAAAATTTCAGTGACATGGAAATTTTTCTTCTGGAATTGTTTTGAGAAATAAATGAAGCAGTAGATGCAGAATATTGACCTGGATGCCAGGTTGCAAAAATGGCATGGGGAAGGTCATATCTGACTTCCTTTGGCTTCAAAAGGGGAATGAGAATCATACACAAAATCAGCCCAATTCTAATTCCTATGAAGCAGAAGAGAGGCATGCTTCTACCCTATAACCTTCTACCTTCTTTATACTATTCTGATACCAATCATTCCTCCCACAGCAACCTCTGCCTTACATCTGGCTTTGGTAATTAATTACAATTGTCACAAGGAACCTATAGACAGTATTCACATTTATGGGGTTTATTAGGGAAGTGAACAGGATACAATCCAGGATCAGAAACTACTCAGGATGCAAACGTTCTCCAGTCAGGAGTACATCTTCTTTGCTGTACTGCAGGCACACCTTGCTTTTGTCTTCAATATCTCAGTCATATGGTCCCTAGTAGTCTGCCCTGCTCTGGCAAGTGTTAAAAAAACAACAACAACAATCTTCTCTAGCCTGTCTGTAAAGCCCTAAGGGGCACATTCTGCAAGCCAACCTCCTCTCCTGGAGATAAGCACTCAGTTTTATTAGGGTCATGGTCTAGACATCCATAGTAGCTCTGTGTCTCCATGTTGATGGCTCTACCACCTCAGTTGTTGCCACTTTTCCACACAGGGATCTGGCACTCTACACGTAATTTTTGTTTTGTTTTTTTTGATGGCCCAGTTATCTTCTATTCTTGCTTCAGAAATGGTTCCTTTTAAACCTACTGGGATGACAAAACTAACCAATCCTAGTATTAGAGTCCTATACATACTACTTGCATGCTCCCTTAATAATTTAATGGGGGTTAAGAATTAAGAAAGGTGTGCAACAGGGTTGTATTCTTTCACCATACTTATTCAACCTGTATGCTGAGCAAAGAATCTGAGAAGCTGGGTTCGAAAAAC
Organism: Chrysochloris asiatica; assembly: GCF_000296735.1. NCBI lineage: Eukaryota > Metazoa > Chordata > Mammalia > Afrosoricida > Chrysochloridae > Chrysochloris > Chrysochloris asiatica. Next base: position 25,012,353 of record NW_006408533.1, on the reverse strand, counting down.
ACGTGGCATATTGCATTGGACAAATCTGTTGCACAAGACCTGTTTAAAGTGTTGAGGAGCAAAGTTGTCAGCTTGAAGACTAAGGTGCGCCTGATCCAAGCCATGGTATTTTCAATAACCTCATATGCATGTGAAAGCTGGATAGTAAATAAGGAAGACCATAGAGGAATTGATGCTTTTGAGTTATGGTGTTGGAGGAGAATATTGAAAGTGCCATTGGCTTCCAAAAGAACCAACAAATCCATTATGGAAGAAGTGCAGCCAGAGTGCTCCTTGGAGGCCAAGATAGCCAAATTTCGTCTCTCATACTTCATACATATTGTCAGGAGGGACCAGTCACTGGAGAAGGATATCATGTTTGGTAAGGTGGAGGGTCAGATAAAAAAGAGGAAGACCCCCAATGAGATAGATTGGCCACGTTGCAGCATCGATGGACTCAAACGTGGCAACAATAGTGAGGTTGGCCCAGGACCAGACAGGGTTTCGTTCTGCTCTGCATAAGGTCACTATGAGTCGGTACCGACTTGATGGTACCTAACAACAACAACAACAACAATAAGACTTTGGATAGTAAAATGATAAGTAAATTCATGTTACCACACAGGTACTTGTTAAACTCTTCACAGATATTTACAGCATTTTCAATACCTTAATGTAGATAAATCAAGATACCCATCAACTGACAAATATCGGTGTCAGAAACTCTAAAACCTGATTTTGAGTGTAGAGAAGCTAAAGCATATGGAAGGAATGAGGAAGTAAAGGAGTTGAACAGAAAATATCAAATGGCAGTTCAAGAAAACAAAATAAAGTATTGTAATGCAATGTGTGAAGACCTGGAGTGAGAAAACCAAAAGGGAAGAACAGGCTCAGCATTTCTAAAGCTGAAAGATCAGGTGAAAAAATTCAAGCTTCAATTTACAATGCAATACAAAATATTGAATAATGCAGAAATCATCAAAAGAAGGTGGAAGGAACACTATCCAGAGAAGCAGCAACACCAGAGATGGAGGCAAAGCTGATGATATTGAGAGTAGCTGAGGACTCTAGACTCATGGAAAGAGAAAGGCTATGTGCTGGTAGACAGGAGGCAGGCTTGCAAAATGTGTTCTTGGGTTGTTTAAATGATTATACATTCCGGAGTGTTTTTGTACACATCAAACACAAAAACAAAAAACAACTACCACCACCAATAAAAAAACAAATAAAGGAAATAGAAGCAAATAATGTTGAATGGTGATGCATGGAGGGGATTTGTTGAATAATGATGCATGGAGGGGATGGTAATCATTGCAGTGAAAGAAAATATTATAGGATGAGTTCAAAACTGATGTTTTCCCATGTAAACTATCACTCAATGCACAATAAAAAGCTTTAAAAAAAAATGCAAACATCTTAAGTAAAACAGAAGTCAATTTTAATAGAATCATCTAGAAATTTATGACTAGTAATTAGGAACTATAGTCATATTTCTCCCAGAAATTTGCAGGATAATAGCATATAGAAGCTTATTGCTATTAAAAGAGACAAGGCGTTTTGGAGAGACAGACTTAGATGTGATTGTGTAAATTGTTAGTATCTTTTTGGAAAAGAGTTGAGCAACGAAAGTGATAAAACCAACCCAAATTTTCAACCTAACAATGTTTATTTATCTACATAAAATTACTTAAGTGAGATAAATAAGGAAGTACAGCATTAGATACTTATAGCTGCACCATCACAATGTTTAAGAAAAAAATATGAAGAACAGTGCAAATATCAAACAGTTGAGAAAAGTTGAACTCTTGTACTTATATATGATAATCATAATTCAATTTTACCATAAACATGGACAATTAATGGGCTAGGGTACTACATGAGCAACACACATCATATAAAATGAATAGTAAATAAATGTTCCAAAAAGCTTCTAAAAATGCAATTATATAAAAGTGTTAAAGAAGGGAGACACTTAGAAGAATTTGGAAGATTATTTAAAGTAAAGTCATTTTGGATTCAGTTTTATTAACTATGAAATGAGGAAATTGATTATAAAGGTGTGTTTTCTTTTCAATTAAAAAAAGAAAAAAAGAAGGTGGAAGGAATACCAAGTCACTGTAGCAAAAAGAAATGGTCGATGCTCAACCAAGTCCAAACTGCACCAAAGGTATTATTGAAAAACAAGGCTCCAGGAATTTGCAGAATATGAATTGAAATCTTTCAACAAACTGATGCAGCACTAGATACTCTTACTCATCTATGCCAAGAATTTTAAAAGACAGATACCTGGCCAGCCTATTGGAAGAGATCCATATTTGTGCCCTTTGAAAGAGAGGAAATCATCTGACAATATCATTAAGATCACATGCAAGTAAAACTTTGCTGAATATCATTCAAAAACAGTTGCAACAGTCCATCAACAGGGAACTGCCAGAAATTTAAGTTGAATTCAGCAGAGGACATGGAACAAGGGATGCCATTGTAGATATCATGTGGATCTTAACTGAAAGTAGAGAATAACAGAAAGGTGTTACTTGCATTTTATTTATTTTAAGGGTTTTGATTATGTAGGTCATGACAAACTCTGGATAACATTGTGAATAATGGGTATTCCAAACATGTAACTGTACTAATGAAGAACCTGTACATAGATCAAGAGGCAGTTGTTAGAACAGAACATGGGGATACAGAATGGTTTAAATTCAGGAAAAGTGTGTGCCAGGGTTGTATCCTTTCACCATACTTACTCAATCTGTATGCTGAGCAAATAAATTGAGACACTGGATTATATAAAAAGAAGGTGACATCAGGAACAGAGAAAGACTCATTAACAACCTTCAATTTACAAATGCTACAAGCTCACTTTACTGGAAATGAAGAAGACGTAAAATGCTTGCTGATGAAAATTAAAGACCACAGAATTCAATATGGATTGCATTTCAATGTGAAGAAAACAAAAATCCTCAAAACTTGATCAATAAATTACATCATGCTAAAAGGAGAAAAGGTAGATAGTATATTAAACACGGCTTTCTTTTCTCCTCTTGGGCCCAGAGTCCATGACATAGCCACAGAGGACTAGAGTGGATAGTGAAGCATCCAGCTGATAAGAAGAGGGACATATGCACAAGAACACCCACACTTGCAAATAATATCCACTTGACCTGGGTTCAATGACTGGATGATCAGAGCTCAACCAGAAGAAGAAAGAATAGGAAAAAAGGAGCAATCTGATACAATTTGATGAACTTGACATATACCTATGAATGCAGTAGCTCAAAAGAGGGAACAAATCTTTACAGCAAGGATCATTCCCACCCCCTCCATACACAGAGTAGACAGGGATGGGCAACTTGGACATCGACTACATGAAATGGGGGTGGGGGGTAGGGAAGGGCTACAAAGGCAAGAAGTGACTGGCTTACAAGCTTACAAGAGGAAGCCTAGATCCAGAGGGTGCAGAGGAAGGTAGAATCTCCACTGAGTAGTAGTATCCAATCTGTCTAGGTGGGGCTGATGAAAGGAGATGCAGATAGATCTCTTGTGATACAATAGTGAATAATTGTTACCAGGACTGACAGTGAGGGTTGAATAATTGTAACTACAAAATGTAGACATTTTGTAGCAAAAGGAAGGGAGTGATTAACTTTTCAGTCTAGGAGCTGAGGTCCCTGGGATCATCAAGGGAGAAGAGCAGAGAGCAGGACCATACCCAGAGAATCAGTGATGCCAAAGATGGAGGCAGAGATGATGACGTGGAGAGATGGAGCAGCTGGGGACTTTAGACCCAGAGAGGGAGAGGTG
>NW_006408533.1:24965357-25008470 GCF_000296735.1 Chrysochloris asiatica | reverse complement strand
CTGGGTATACTCTTTGGTTAGCTGATGATGCATGGAGGGGATCATAACCATGGCAATGAAACAATATACAATAGGATGAATGTAAAACTAATGTTCTCCCATGTAAACTATCACATAATTCACAATAAAACATTTTTTTTAAAAAAAGATAATGAAATTTTTCCATGAAATGTTTGAAGTCCTCTCTGTTCCTACATATACATACACACATATATACTCATGTACATTCAATAAATAGCTACAGTCTTAAGTAACACCAGGTCTCTGTGATTTAGACCATATTGCTGAATTCTCATAGTGAATTTCACATAGTGAAAGAGGTTTTTACCTGCATATTCAAGTATCAAAGACCCACTATGTCCAGGCTTGTGTTATGATGTTTGTTTCGATTACTGTCTATCATCTTGGAACTAAAAAAGATAATGACATATTTACTTACATGTACTGAGCAGTCATACAGTCAATACCTTGGGTGGCAGGGCATAAAACTGCACCAATAAACAGTTGTTTTTCTATACCAAAGGCCCACAGGATGAATTCATAATGCAAACAGTAGGGGTCCAGCCCATCTCTGATTTGAAATGTGTTTTCTTTGGTTACTTACTCAGACTTTTATGATATTAAACTGTTTTAGTCACCTTTACACAGCAAAACAGAGAGTGTTTTTAAAGGTGTTAAGGTAGAAGGCCAGTTACAATTATTCCTCAGACACATTTAAGCTGCCTCATCAACAGGCCATGAACACATACTAGAGTGGTAGAAGCTATTTAGAGGAACAGAGTAAGACTGAATCCCATACTAAGAAACACAGCTTACAGACAAACATAAAATGCCACAGTAATAAAGGATGAGTTTATCCTTCAATTTTAGGGGGGTATACATTTTTATGAAGAAAAAGATTAATGTATGCTGCCTGGTACCACTTGATGGCTCTACTCTGTCTCTAGAAAGGCAGACTTTCCCTTAACAAAGTACCACCCTTCCGTAGAGTTTGTTGTTGTTGTTAAGTGCTGTTGAGTCAGGTCTGACCCACAGTGACTCTGTGTAGGGTTTCTGGGAGCCTCTGGTGAGCTTGAACCGCCGATATTGCGGTTGAAACTGACTTTGCATTATATGTATTTCCCCTTACTTTGAAGCACTCATTGAATTCTATCTATTTTCAAATAATTGTTTAAAGTATTTTATGGATATAATTTTCTCTTCCAATGCAGCTAACAATTCATAAGAATGTTTTAACAAGCATTTATTGGTAAATTAATGTACCACATTATGTTCTAGGTAAAGGGGAAGCATATCCCTTGTTCTTGATAAACACTTAGTTACTGAGAGATACACAAAGTAAATGAGTTTTATAAAATATATTTTTTCACAATAAATATGTTGTTGTTGTTATGTGCCGTGGAGTTGGTTCTGACTCATAGTGACCCTGTACAGCGTTTCTGAGGCTATAAATCTTTACGGGAGCAGAAAGCCTTATCTTTCTCCTGCGGAACAGCTGGTAGTTTCGAACTGCTAACCATGAGATTTGCAGCCCAATTTGTAACCACTATGCTACCAGAGCTCCTTATAAATAAATTTAAGGTAGAGTATATTTAAGGAATTCAGAATGGAAAGTGAGCAATTAAATGTGAAAGAGGCAATAGACCTATTCATATAGAAAATATTGAGAGAATGATGAGATCATGATGGATCTGTTACCATTTTGTTACTGCTAAGTGCCATCAATTCTGTTCTAACTCACAGAGACCCTGTATAGGGTTTCCAAGGAGCAGCTCATAGGTTTGAACTGCCAACCTTGTAGTTAACAGTCCTATGCTAATCTTACAGCGCCACACCAGGACTCCATTTTAGTCATTACATAAAAGAAAATGCTAGAACAGCCTTGTTGCTTAAATCCAGTTCCATCAACAGGGGTGTTGGCAGCCCTGTAAGTGGCTGGAACACCCCTCCAGTATTCCAGACCTCCTGGATCACCTCCTCTAAACATCTTCAGCATGGATAGTCATTTGCATACAATTTAACTTTTACAAACCACTGTTGCTTCAAAAGGGTTTAGAATTAACTTTCTAGTGGCCTTGTTCTGAATTTGATTTTAAGAGCTATGACTTTCATCTGCAATTACCAAGGCTTTTTTTTTTTCTTTTTTTTTTTTTTCAGATGGCACCATAAAGACCTGTTGGCTGATAAAGTCAGGTTTTCCTCCAAGACCCATTGAAGCCTGGATTCCAAAGCATCAGTGAAGATAACCCTTGCAGAGCTGAAGAGTCACCTCCCCTCCCAACTTTATGTGCATTGAATGTCCTTGGGGCATTGTCCTCTAGTTCCAAGGGTTTCTGTGATCTATTGTGGTCATATGTGTGACCAATAAGAATGTAAGTGCCCTGCATCAGAAATCATTCACTGTTCGATAACTAAGGGAAGAACATTTTCTTAGAACATAAAATGAAACATAGAATGTCCCTTAAATGTGGACTCTATAAAATAATGATTTTTGTGTACCCATTATTCTTTAGACAAATTAAAAAATAATAAAATGTGAATATGCATAATAGAGAGAGAGAGGACTATTTTGAATATGTTCCTGGTCTAAGTGATTTTTAAGAGTTATAGGAGTTCATGAAGCTTAGTTTGCTTTAATAAATATAGGGTATATAAAAAATTGTATACCAAAATAAACAGACATCTTTTTCTTGGCTTCAGCTTATTTAAAATGTATAGATACTTAAAATAAGTGTAAAAAGCATGTAAAGTTAGCTTGGAGGTAGTGTAAGACAAGAGGTAATATAAAGTTCCTACTTATTTCTGCAACAGGGACTGGCTAAACATTAAACAGTAAGGCTTCAACAGTCAAAGTGTAAGCTTTTCTGAAAGTCAGACCTATTCATTAACTGGCTCCTCAAATTATCCACAAAGATATAAAGGTATCAATTAGACGTATTTGTTTCTTTTCTGGGTACACAAACTTGGGACAATTACTTTACTGTCAATTCAATCCACTGACTATTTGTTTTTATTTCAACACCTCATACAAGGGGGAGCTACGACAAGTTCCCGGATATATTCCATTGTCCGTTGTTTCCATTTTCCAGGAATTTTGGAAGCTCCTTCCTATATAAAGCACGATCCTATGTATCACAAGAAAATTAGGCATAAGCTGTGATCTCACATAGCTTGTAACCTAGCTATAACCTATAAATACACATACATACTCATACATACACATGTAGTAAGATAATTAGGCATCATCCTATATAAGGTATACACCCTCAATGAGTCATGTGTATAATCAGCACTACCGATTTATAAAAGGAGTGGATGCTTTCAGAATGGGTTTGTCAGGGGGTTTATACAAGTCATAGGATTGAAGATGGATCTCAGTGGAAATATCTATGGAAAAAGAGGTTCAGAATTCTCCTTGGGATAAGGCATTCAGTGCTTACATTGACTGGAGTAAACCATTACTTTTGTGAATGAGGTTTTGGAGCAGACCTGCAAAGAAACAAGTGTTAGGACTGAGGAATGTGAAATTTTATTTTTTGAGCAATAGGAGGACTTTGAATGGTTTTGAGCAGCAGAGGTGCTTGATGCAGGAGGTACTTTTTGATTTCAGATAAGAGTGCCTTATGTAAGGAGACTTTCAGAGGGAGAAAGCAAGTCATCAGAGTGTTGAGAAATAACACAGATTTTAAGTTATGAAGGTCAGAATTCAAGGACCTAAAGTGCATGGACTTGCCTGACTTTTTGGAGGTAGTCTAAGGTGTCAGAAAGTATTTTCCATTGTACCTACCACATTTTCATTTTCTTTTTTTTCATCACCTCTTAGATTTGATTAGAAAACCTGCATTCCCACTGAACACAGAACTTTGGGCATATTTTTCCTAATCTTTCATTCTAAAAGTCCCTAGCAAATGAATTCCCTAGACAAAGGTTTTCTAAGATCTCTAGCCCTACCAACTAAGTAAAGGATAGTGTTCCCCAGGATACTGCCCTAACTGAACTTTACACATCTAAAGGTTGGGATTTAGTTGACAGTGGAATTTAAGAGTTTGTTCATTGTTTTGTGTTTATTTTTCCATTCCTGGTTAGCCAAGGTAGTACTTTTGGGAGTGAGACTACATCTGTCTGGAAACCATCCAAGACTGTTACACTTTTTGAAAGAAATAGTAAGAACCTTACAAAAGTGCACATTGTACATGGTTCACGTTTATAAAAAAAACAGGGTGCCAGAAATTCAAATCCTCAGCGAGCCTCCTTCATTCATTAACCTGAAGCCATACTTCAGAAACAACAAATGGTAGTTCCTAAAACAGCACTTCTGGGGAAAATTAAAATGGAAATCAACACCTTACAGAAGTCTGCTATCCAGGCAGGAAAGCATCTCCTCTAAAAACAACAACAACAACAACAGAAATCATTGATCATCTGCATCGCCCTCAAGTTAAAAAAAAGTGAGCTTTTCTCTTTTCATTCTGCCTTCCCTTCTTTCTTTTCCTTTTCTTCTTTCTCCCTCTTTTAACCTGCCTGATGCTTCTTCATTTTTTTACCTCGCCACTCTTTCCTTGTTTTCGTTATGTCTTCCTTTTTTCCTGCTGAGGAATGTAATTGTATTTTTCAGTTTCATTGAACAAAAGCTTGAAGGTGGAGAGCATATTTCTGGTTGCTGCTGGTTTTCATATCCTTGAGAGAAAAAAGACCTTTCTCTTTAGAAGCCCAAAGGTGGAGCTGTTGCAAAAGGAGAAACCCAGACAGGCCAGCCGCACCCGGAGGGCCTGCCAACACACAAGCCACACACACACACAAATGCAAACACATACATGCCAGGCCTGCACCAAGGAGCCGCAAATCCTAGAGGCTTTACTTCCAAAACATAAACATTTCCTTTTTTTTTCCCAAAGAGAAATAAAAATCCTGATTACAGCAGATGCATTACTGCCAAATTGTGCAAAATAGAACAAGTATTAAGTGTCTGCTTAACCTCCTTTAATTGTTAATTCCAAGCATTTTAGTAGGTTCCAGTATTATCAAAATAACTGCAGGGAGAAAGGATTCAAATTCATTTGGCTTCGTTAATATCGCCATTTATCAGCATAATGTCTTATAGATAATGATTGGAGGGTCATTCTATTTTCTCTGTCCCTATGCTTCTGTATAGTGTGCTGAATTGCTATCAGGGATAGTTACATTTCCGTGGAAAGACCTAGACAAATGCTCTTTGAGGCATGCCAAGCCGCTTCTCTCCCACCTTTGCAATTGGTGTATTTCCAAAGAGATGACACTGGTGTTTCAGGATTCTAACAAGATTTTTTGCTTTCAACATTCCATGAGGAAACAGAGAATTCCGAGAATTCATGTTATAGAAAGAAATGTCTACAAAACTTGCTGGGTTGTTCTATTTCCTCCCAAGATGGGGAAGAGAGTCATTCTCCATTTCCAGAGACTTGGAGTTCTTGGCTTTTTCAAATATTTTGGCTTTTCTGCTTGAAAGCAGAAGTCTTCCCACCCCTACTGTGAATAATTTGCTTCTTTCTTTGTCTCCATCACTACAGCAAAGTCCTTCAAATTTATGTCTCAAAAACTATTGAAGCAAACAGTTTAGCTAATTTCAAAATGTCCTCTTTTACTTTCAAAATATAAATTCACCCTCATCACTTTAATGCTTACTCTCAACTCCGAGTTTGCTGGAATAAACAGGGACAAAGTAACCTGAGATGTTTTATGCCACAGAGACAAAAAGGTATTGATCCTCTTTGCCTCTGGAAAAAGGGTTTCTAATAATTTCCAGATATATTGTAGATTACATTGCTATCTTTAATTAAAACATGACATCGGACAGAAACCAATTATTTACTCTTTTAAACCAGAGGCCCACCTTTGTCCTAATGGATTCTGATGTCCCATGTGCAAAATGGCAGGTTTGTTCTCAGTACCACAATACGTGTACGTGTGCTTGCGTGAGTGTTTATGAAGCTGTGCATACATGTCCAAAATGTGTAAACACTTGCATACATTTTAAGGTGTTGGATTGTGTGTACAATTGTAAATTTATTTTTCACCTTGCTTCTGGTGACATTTAAATGTTGATTTGTGTTGGGTAGTTAAAATATATATGAAAGGCTGAGTTATACCAACCCTGTCTATCAGGAATAGCCCTTAGATGACTGAGGAGAACATTCCCCAAATAGTTTTATTTATGCAGTTTTTGGGCCCGATGAAACAGGACTTATTAAGGTGGAGCTAAAGAATAGTGGAGTAAAAGGAAATGCCTTGAAAGGTGAGGATTTTATATGCAGAAATAAAGAAACCTCATCCTATTACCAGAATACTTGAACTGGCTTAGCCTAGTCTTTATTTTTTATTCTCTCCTAGTTGTTTCAAAAAGCTCATCTCTTCCCACATCTCTGGGGTTTTTCCTCCGGTCCTGACCTGAACTGCATGCTTACTTTTCCAACACTGCTGGCTTTCTTTCCCAACACTGCTGGTCTCAACCACATCTCCTCAACAGATTTTGCCATCTGGAACTGTCTGCCTTCAACTCTGCCATGCAGACATAGGCTAGAAGCTGTAATCTCAAAACACATGTATGACTTCCTCATGCCTCTAACTGCTTGGTGCTCTTTGAATACTCAGGACATGAGGCCATCAGATTAGCACTGAGGGTGCTGTTAGTGTGAGAAGTAAGCCTGCCCTGGGGCTACTTCCTGCTCACCCCACCAAGAAGCCAGGGGCTGCCCATATTAGGTGGTATCTAGGAGTCCTGGTGGGGGGCTGTAGGGAAGCACTGAACTGTGAACCACAAGGTTGTCTGTTTAAACCCACCAGCTGTTCCATGGAAACACTAGACTCCATCGCTGAGAGTCAGAACTGACTCCACAATACTGAACAACAACGTACAGCTCTGTGGACTCTTGGTATGGCACTGTAGGGTATGCACTGAACTCCTAACCACAGGTTGTATGGTTAAGCACACCACTTGCTCCATGGAAACCCTATAAAGCATCACTAACAGTCAGAACTGACTCCACGGCACTTAACAACAGCAACATTCAGCTCTGTGGACTCCTACTATGGCACTGTAGGGTATACACCACAAGGTCAGAAGTTCAAACTCACCAGCCACTCCTTGGAAACCCGTTTCAGAGTCGTTATGAGTCAGAACTGAATCAATGGCATTAAACATCAACAACGAATTGCTTTGCGGCTGGCAAGCAGGAACTCGTTCTTTTCAGTTTGTTGCAATTTTCCATTTCATATGCGGTTATCAGTGGGAAAAGAATCTAATATGACTCTCTTGATAGCTTGGTTATTGTTGTTGTTAAGTGCCATCGAGTCAGTTTCGACTCATGGAAACCCTGCACGGGGTTTCTGAGGATCTCATTCTGAGATGGTGGGTTTGTTGTTAAGTGCTGTTGAGTCAGTTTCCACTCATAACAACTCTATGTGGGTTTCCAAGAGCAGCTGGTAGATCTGAACTGTTGACTTTGTGGTTCACAGACCAGTGCTGATCCTACAGTGACACGCCAGAAGTTCTTATGGTTAGCAGTTACTTGTTTATCCTACAGTACTGCACCAAAATACCTGAATATTTTGGCAAAAGGTAGCAATGCCTTTTAGAGCATTGCTTTTATTGGCTCCATTCTGTTGACACAAATTGGCTGACTTACTCACAGAAAAGAAAAGCAATTATTTTAGAGACTAGAGAAGATGGATGTTTTATAAAAACGTTCCCAACAAAATGACAGACTTCTTAAAGTCTTACGGACAAAATTGATCTAAGCCTTCATAAATGGAAATATCCATTTACACATTTTTATTCAAAAAACAATATTTGGAGTCCATACCTTATAAGCTAGTTACAAATAGTTCCCTCAGTGCTTCCAGCAATATCTCTTTACAAGGACCCAGGATAAGCACACACAAGTTTGTGTGTCAGAGTGCAATCTTTGGTGGCAGGAGTCATCTTTCACAGGCATCGACAACAGTAGATAGTTCTTCTTTCAGTTTTTAAATTTAACTTTAAACTTCACTTGGCTTTATATCTTCATTTGTACCAATGCTTCTTTAATTATGGTTGCCCCTTAATTGATAACATTAAGAGAATGAAGGGGAAAGTGACTGCCAAATGTGTCCCTCTGCAACTTTTGACAGATGTTCTGATATGAGCTGTTGTAATAATGGACAAGGAGGGAGAAGGCTCCAAAAGGATTTTTGAGTTCAGCTTTGGTTCAAGAGGTATCATTAGTCACATGTGAGAAATAGTTGAACAGTTTCCATTAGTTCCAAAGAACTTTCCAAATACACGCTGATTTCAATGCTGAGTCTCATCCTGGAAATGCAACCAAGCCTGAGAAAGAGAAAGAAACTGAAGATTTTTGAGGATTTGTTAAATGTCAGGCATAATTAAATGCTTTGTATTTTATCATAGTCTTGTATTTTATGAAATCTTCTCAACTGCCATAGTGGTGATGGTGGTGATGGTGATGTGCTGTGGAGTTGAGTCAGACTCATAATGACCCGGTGTCTATCTTTATAGTAGCAGAAAGCCCCATCTTCTACCATGGGGCAGCTGGTAGATTGGAATTGTTGACTTTGCCTTTAGTAGCCTAATTTGTAAGTCACTATGTTACTAGAGTTCCTTTTCTCAAAAACCATACAAGGTAGGCATTGTTAGCCCACTTTACACATGAAGAAACTGAGGCTCAGAGGGTTAAAAGATGTGACAAGAGTTCTGACACTAGTGAAGGACAGACTGTAGGACCCAATGGCATAATAGCAACAGTAGGATAAAAGTGCCCTCCTAATTAAGAGCTGATATCATGGGATGCAGTTCAGTCAGGAAAGAGCCCACTTAGGTCTCTTCCTCCAGGGATGCCAGAAAACAATGACCGAAGAATTAAGATCCAGGAGAATAAAGCATGAAAGGGTGAATCTCACTCAGTTCTCACTCAGGACTGCCACCCAAAGCAAACCGAGTCCTGGTATGATGCTGTAGAATAAGCACAAGGTTGGTGGTTCAAACTCACTAGCTGCTCCTCAGAAACTCTATATAGGATCACTATGAGATGAAACTGACTCAATGGCATTTAACTACAACAAACTCCAACTCATGGTCATCCATGTATTTCAGAGTAGAACTGAGCTCTGTATGGGGTGTCAGTGGATGGTTTTCAGAAGTGGTATCTAGGCATTACTTCTGTGGTGCATCTGAGTAGACTCCAATTGGCAATCTCAGTGAGCAATCAAGCACTTCAACCATTTGCAAGAACTCCTCTTAGAATTGCAGGATTTAGAAGTATAGAAAATTGTTGCAAACTCCTAGATCTACCTTCTCACATTTCCCTCCAAAGGAAGTGACTGAGGATCAGGGAAGTTTGTAGGAGAGTTCAGGGGCCATTGCTGGTGTGAAATAATATTGTTTTTTTTTTAGATTCTTAGCTAATCCTTCCTTAGCAAAGAAAGAATTTGTATCAGATTGGGAAATAAAAGGGTAAGTTACTAACACCCTCCTAGATATGAAGAATAGAATCCGGTTTCAAATATCATTAAATTTTCACCAAAGACTGAGAGGAAGTGAAGGGTTGAATGTTGAATTATTATTATTTTTTAATCTCAGTTCTCATTCTTTATGCTCTTAAGAAAAAGATGGGTCAATGCCCTCTAAAAGAAAAGAAATAAAAAAAAAGTGCAATGAAACACTCAGACAAATAAATAAAACATATGGGAAATATAAATGGTGCTTTCTGAGCAATGGGAAACCCAAACGACCCTTGTTGTTTTGAGATTTATAAGTCTGCATATCACAGATGCCCTGTTGCTTTATTCATACTGTTAAGGGAGAAAAGCAGTCCCTACCCATCAGCACCCATCATTAAATCATTACAGAAGCACTATTGTTAAAGAGACAAGGCTTTTTAAAAGACACACACACACACACACACACACACACACACACCCCGTTGTGCAGTTTTATATTATCAGAACTCAGGGTGCTTAGATACTTTTGTATCACCTGGGCAAACACATAGAGCCTCCAACGATGATACTTTAAAGAAATAAATAGAAAGAAAACTGTTTACTTGTTTCTTTTTCCAATGTGATCATTGTGTAGAAACTTGGAACAAGGGCAAGTTTAGGATGGATCTAGAGTAGATAGTGAGTCAGAAGGAGATGAATTTATTTCAATTATTTCCTACCAACGTTATATTTCAGAATGCTAATTAACCAGTAAACATGAGGCTGTTGATCAGGATTAAGAATCCTGATGGGTACCATTCCCATCTTCCTTGAGTCCTGACATCAACAGAGGTTTCCTTGTTGCTGATTAGCTTAAAAATGCTTTAAAGGTGCCTGAAGGGGTTGTTGTCTTCAACATCACTTTTCATCAAACTTTCTACAATGTGCCCACAACCAAACAAAGAGAGGTGGTCAACATTTTGTTTGCATTTAGAAAACTGTTTAGCAAGTGTGCTTTTGGAAAGTTGTTACCCTAAACAAATAGGGATTTAGTATGCCTTAAATTTATAAAAATAATTATTTGACCTATGTTTGTGAATATTATAGCAAAGTATAAAAATCCTGTCACTTGGTGTTTTTATTGATGAACATTTCTCAAATCATTAAGAGGGCCCATATTTAGAAATGGACTTGTTATAAATTAGCTCAGTTGGCAGCAACTCTTACAAAGCCAGTGAAAGCCATTTCAATCTTCATCTATTCAGAGAAACTTGTTGACCAATCGACCCTCTATGACTTTACAACTCCACTCTGAATTTTCTATAGTGTCATCTCTTTTGTCCACGATATTATTTAAGAACTTGATACAGAACAGCTCTTAATTTAACTCAATCTAGACCAAGAAGCAGTTGTTCGAACAGAACATGGGAACACTGAAAGTTTTAAAATTGCGAAAGGTGTGAGACAGGGTTGTATTCTTTCACCATACTTGTTCAACCTGTATGCTGAGCAAATAATACGAGAAGCTGGGTTCTATGAAGAAAAACGTGGCATCAGGATTGGAGGAAGACTCATTAACAACCTGCGATATGCAGATGATACAACCTTGATCGCTGAAAGTGAAGAGGACTTGAAATATTTACTTATGAAGATTAAAGAGCACAGCCTTCGATATGGATTGCATCTCAATGTCAAGAAAACAAAAATCCTCACCACTGGACCAATAAACAACATTCTTATCAATGGAGAAAGGATTGAAGTTGTCAAGGACTTCATTCTTCTTGGATCAACTATCAACACTCGCGGAAGTAGCAGTCAAGAGATCAGACGACGTATTGCACTGGGCAAATCTGCTGCACAGGAACTTTTTAAAGTATTGAAGAGCAGAGATGTCAGCTTGAGGACTAGGGTGCGCCTGACCCAGGCCATTGTGTTTTCAATAGCCTCATATGGATGCGAAAGCTGGACAGTGAATAAAGAGGATCGTAGAGAATTGATGCCTTTGAGTTGTGGTGTTGGAGGAGAATTCTGAGGGTGCCATGGACTGCCAAAAGAACCAATAGATCTGTTTTGGAAGAAGTGCAGCCAGAGTGCTCCTTGGAGGCCAGGATGGAAAACCTATATGAGGTCATTATGATTTGGAAGCGACTTCACAACACTTAACAATAACAACAAGCAAACCCTCTGGGGCAGTTCTACTCTGCCCTACTGGGTCACTAGAGTCAGAAACGGTTCAATGGCAATGGGTTGAATTTTTGATTTGTTGTGTTTTGTTTTGTGGCAATTAGAGTGCAAAGGTGCCCAGGAGGACTGAAGGTTTGGCAGACTTTTACTAGTGAACACTAGGGTGTCTACTCCTGGCAGAAAGCACCACAACTTATTTTGAAAGCATTCATTTGGGTTGAAAATGATAAATCTTTATTTATCTTCTTAAAATGATCCCAAAGGGGACGAGAAAGGAAAAGAGAACCCATATTTGGAATATTTTGATACCAGAGAAAGGAAGAAGGTACAATCTGCTTTTCCCAATAACGTATCTTCCTTGACACTTCTCAGGAGGCATTGGATACATTTCCAGTCTCTGTTTTGCAAGATAAAATGAATATTTTATTTAACCAGCTGTATTCCAGACTATGTAACCATCCAAAGCTTCATTGAAAGAAAGCAGAGAGGCTGCTTTATTTACCTCACCACATACAGACCAGAAGGAATGGTTTCCCAAATAAGAAATGGTAGAAAATACCCCAAGGCTGGATCTGAGTTGGCACCTTTGGTAACTCTGACATGCTTCCCTCTAAATCTTTCTGCTTAATTCACACATGGTTTCTAAGAGGATGCTATTGTATATTGCCTATGACCATATCTTCTAACGTTTAAAAAATTCAAAAATAGTTATAAAATATCTTGAAGGATTTCCCTCAAATGGACAGCCCAGTTTTGAGAAGTAGTTCAATTATAATATAATTATATTTTAATATAAGGACCTCTGATAGTATAGTGGTAACGAATCGGGCTATGAACCGCAAGGTCAGCAGTTTGAAACCACCAGCTGTTCTGTGGGAGAAAGATGAGGCTTTCTGCTCCCGTAAGGATTTACACCCTCGGAAACCCTGGTAGTGTAGTGGTTACGAATCGGGCTGCGAACCTTAAAGCCAGCGGTTCGAAACTACCAGCCGCTCCGCGGGAGAAAGCTAAGGCTTTCTACTCCCGTAAGGATTTACACCCTCGGAAACCCTGTACAGGGTTGCTATGGGTCTGAACCGACTCGATGGTACTTAATAACAAACAACAACAAGTAATAAATACATAAATTAGTCATGCGTCTATGTAACCTAAATTAATCAGTATGGTATTTTAGTTTTATTTCTTTCATCTCAGTTAAAGGGGTTCTGCTATGCTGTTGTCGGATAAGCACTGGACTGCTAACCACAAGGTCAGCAGTTCAAACCCACCAACCACTCCTTGGAAACTCAATAAATGGTTCACATGATTTGATAGCACTTAATAACAGCAAAAACAACTAAGGCCAACGACTGTGTCTTCTTTGTTTTTAAGACAGTGTTTATCAAACTTTATTAAGCTAATGAATCAGCTGGAGGTTTTGTTAAAAATGCAGATTCTGATTTGGGACATCTGGGACAGGGCTCTGCATTTCTAACAAGCTCCAGGTGGTGCTAGAGTCATTGGTCTACAGACCTCATTGTATCCAGCACCCTAACAAACTACCTAGAATATTGCCTCACAAGAAGTGATACATTAACAAACCTTTTTTTTTTTTTTTCAGCAGAAGAATGAATGAATTAATGCATGAATCTCAGCCATATGCTAAACTTCCAATTCTATTTGATATTGTTTCCCATTTGAAATAATTTCTGAGTTTAGTTTACACAAAAATGATTGATATTTGTACAAAAACAAAAAATGTATAGTTTCTCAAATGAAATACAATACTTGCTTGATGATATCATAGATTGAAGTGTGTACACCAAAAATATGTGTCAACTTGGCTAGGCCATGATTCCAAGTATACTGCAATTGTCCTCCATTTTGTGATCAGATGTATTTTTTCCCCCATTTTGTGATATATAATTATTTTCCATTTTGTGATGTGTTGTAAATCCTTACATCTATATGTTAATGAAACAGTATCAGTATGGGGTGTATATTGAGTCAAAACATCCTTACAAAAGGGTGCAACTCAAGTCACATCTTTGCTTCGGTCATACCTTTAAACTTACAAGAGAGAAGGAAGGGACCTCACTACTAACAAGCAACAAGAGTTGAGATAGGAATGCATCCTTTGGTCCTGGATTTCCTGCACTGAAAACCTGCTAGATTTGGAAGACTGATGCTAAGACACATGGATATCTCTAAGCAGCCAGGAAGCAAAATCTAAACAGACAACAAGGATCTTCCTCCAGAGAAGACACAAAGACAACTTTCCCTGAATTCAGATATCTAGCTTCCTAAATGCACTATGGAGTCCTGGTATGGCATTTTGAGTTAATGTGCTCGACTGCAAAGTCAGTTTGAACTGTAAGGTCGGCAGTTCAAGGTCACCAGCTGCTCTATACAGAAACTCTATACAGGGTTACTATGAGTTGGAATTGACTCCACGGCACTTAGCAACAACCAAATTTAAATATGCTTATGAATATTATTTCTCTAGAGTTGGTTACATTTTCATGAGATTTAATTTCAAGTATGACCACTAGTTTTATGTAGCCTGAGGATCTCAACAATGGTATCACCCAGTGTGGTAATTTACAATTTCACATTCCATAACAGATCATTCCTTCCGTACCAGATCATACACAACTCTTAGTAATGTTGATTATCAGGTTTAAACATAGATTGATATGTGATCAAAATAGTTGTAAACTGATTTCTTAGATTATATGAATAATGAATACGAACAACAAAATTGTTTACATTTGGTTACAGCATTATTAGTGTGAATGACAGGACACCAAGCCATCCCTCTCAAAACATTCTCTACTCAACTAGGTTCTATAATTATTTGCAGTGGCCTTAGACTCATGGAATCATTGGATTGTTAAGAGAGAGAATGAAGGAATGTAGAAAATGAAACATTTTGTTCTTAAGATGGTTATTTTTGTTGTTCTTACCTATAATAACTGAAAGGGATGTAAGAGATGTTATACTACAACTGCTACAGGAAAAACCTGGGGCAGAAGACTGGCTGGTTAAGCAAGATGATTAATAGAGGTCAAAGGCCCTATACACATATCTGATGGAAATTGTTATTGGGTATCTTGATTACAGACAGCTTGTAAGCCTACCTTTAGCTTATACTTGATTGAATATGCTCAAAGAGAAGTTAGAAATTGCTTGAAATTAACAGGCTTCTTGTTTTAAGCTTTTGTAGAGTAAGTGACTTAGACTGAACCCCATCCAGAACTGCTGAGAGAACAGGAGATTTAACTGAGAAAGATAGACCTGCAGAGGATTAAAAAAAAAAAAAAACAAAAAAAAAACTATCCTTGACTCTTTTGAATCAAGCAAACCGTTTTCCATTGGATACAGTGACGAAGAAAATGTCAGTGTCTACCAGAGAAAAACCTCCTTCTGGGTCTGAAAGTTAAAGGGAACCGATGAGCAGGCAGCCTGGTATGTGGCAACAACCTGTGTCCAGTTGATGAGTGGGCATGGGGGAGAATACAGCAAATAAAAGACAAGTTGAGAGGGAAGAGGAAGAACTAGCTGCTCTGAAATTTAGGAAGTTGTGTAGACTCCCGAGTCTACTGGCAGAGATATAGCCAATGGGTACTAGTGCTGAGAGAAAGATAGAGAGAGAAGGGGCCAACTGGTTTGAAGTGTAGAGAGGTTTGTGTGGACTCCAAAGTTGCAGCTGGTACCCATTTGACCTAGCTTGAATTGTTAGGGCTGAATAGTCCAAAACCCAACCTAATGAACAAAGATGTTGGATACTGTGGTGCTGGTGGTGGTTATGAACCATGGAATCAGTTCACCTCACAATGACCCTATATAGGGTTTCCGAAGCCATAAATATTTAAGGGAGCAAAAAGCCTCATCTTTATCCCTCAGAGCAGCTAGTAGATTTGAACTGCTGATCTTGTGGTTAGCAGCCCAATTTATAATCCACCTAACTATCAGAGATCCTTACTGTGAATTTGTGTAAATGCCTACATGTTGATGGCTTGTTCTGGACTGGACTTCACTTATGAATGCAAATGCCCAAATTTCCAACATAAACGGATGATTCTTCACATAAAGGAATATGCTTGGCTCCTGAAAGTTTTGGGTTGAGAAGGATAAGCAATTTAGAAATTGGATATCTAAGTTGGGGAATTGGGGGGCATAAAGTAGTGTGGATTAATGTGCTGGACTGAAAAGTCATTTTGAGCCACAAGGTTGGTAGTTCAAGCTTACCAGCCACTCCTTGGAAACCCTATACAGGGTCGCTATGTATTGGAAACGACTTGATGGCACTTAACAATAACAACAAAAGCATGAAGTGACAGGCTTACAAGTTTTCATGGGTGTGCTCAGTATAAATGATTATTGCAAGAAAGTTAATCCTGTATTTATGAAAGGGATGGAGGTTAAAAGAGCCAGGGGGTGTCCTGGGGTGTAGTGAATTACTTAATATGTCCTTTCTAGCTTTAGTCTTTGTAACTCCCACCAAATTATTCTTCTCCTGATGCATCTGGGTAAGAGGAGATGGGAGAAGATATTTATAGGATAACATGATTCAGCTCTGAATGCTAAAAGAATGCTATTGTAAGAACCTGAAATTCTAGCATGGGTATAAAACGAACCATTTGGGAAACAGAAGATGCTCATAGAATTCTATGATCTAGTTGTAATGGTTAGTAGAGCTAATTGTGAATATAAAAACATGGGATTCTGCTATGTAAAAAATGAGGTATCTCAGAAGCAGGAATGGGGAATGACGCTACTATCAAAGAAGACCTGGAATGGAGTGCTTTCTTTGGTTTCAGAGAACCTTCTGCACTGGACTTCCTTGACCCAGGGACAGACAGCTGTGAATACTGAAGAAGTGGCAGAGGAGTGGCCGCAGCAGAACCAAGAAGCAGAGCATGAGACAGAGTAGTGGGCTCCCCAGACCACGTAGCAAGTTAAGTGGTTTTGAGGAGGATCTTTGGTAAGGTACCCTCAGGTACTTAATATGTGTGTGTATGGGGTGGGGGTGCGTAGGTTTGCTGACCCATGGAGCTAGAGCCTTCAGGCTGAGGCTTACAGTGAAGTGGTCTGTCCTGTGGGTATTTATCAGCAGTCCTAAAATAACTTTGTAATATTGGCTGAATAGAGCAATACCTGCCTGTGGGCACCACTGCAGAGACGCTAACCTAACAGGAAGAACCATGCCCTGAGCATTTCTGACCCTGAATTATAACCTGTTAATTTCCCTAATAAACCCCATAACTCTGAGTTTAGTGTCTTGAGTTCTTTGTGACCGTTTCAATGAATTATTGAACCTGGTTGAGAAGGAGAGAGTGCCGTCAGGGGTATGGTTGCTGCCATCTTATTTTGTAATTAGTTACAACATTTTCAGAAACTGAGAGGAAGCCTCTTGATTGCTTTTCTTTCTTTTTTTTTTTTTTTTCCTCTGACTTATACCTAATTCTAAAAAAGACATTTTCATATAGTTTTACAAATACTAGTTACCCAATTGTGAAACTAAAACATTAGAAAATTTGACAAAATGAACAAGTATAAAAACACTGGCAATAATAGAAAGGCATGAATGCTTGTAGCATGTGCAGTCAAAATCACACGATTCAAAGCATCATTTTAATGGGATAATAAAATGCCAGTTCTAACTGGAGTACATTAGACAAACTTAAACTGTAATTAGGTTAGACTTTTAGCCTTGTTAGGTATATTGATGCATGTGAACTGAGCTTACAAGTGTTTTTGTTGTTACAACTATGTTGTTTGCTGTGTGCCGTTGAGTCGGTTCCATAGATACCATATATAGGGTTTCAAGACTATAAATCTTTACAGAAGAAGAAAGTATGATTATTCTCTCACAGAGCTGCTGGTGGCTTTGAACTTCTGACCTTATGATTAACAGTCCAGTGTTTATCCTACAGAGCCATCAGTGCACCAATTACTATTTTGTTTGTTAGGTGCCGTGGAGTTGGTTCCAACTCATAGCGAGCTTGTATAGGGTGTCCAAGGAGCAGCTTGTGGGTTTGAACCACTAACTTTGTGGTTAGCAGTCCAGTGTTTTTCCTATAGCACCACTATAAGGATATTTTAATAAAACAATAATATTTTTTTCTGAAATATTGTACAAAAAATTTATAATAGACAATAATTTTGGTGTCATCCTCTCTGACAGCAACTCTCTGTTCCGAGAGACTTTTTATAAGACACAAACAAAATGGTGGTGTTGATGGCTGTGTGCCATGGAGTCAGTTCCAACTCAAAGTGACTCCAACTCATAGTGACCCTGTGTAGGGTCTCCAAGGATGAAATCTTTATAGGAGCAGAATGCCTCGTCTTTCTCCCATGAAACGGCTGGTAGTTTGACCTTGAGGTTAATAGACTGACTTGTAACTACTGCACTACCAATGCTCCTTCACAAATAGGACATTGACCCTAAAATGCCAGATTTCTTTCTACTTTTTCTTATTAATTTAAAAATATTCATAACTTTCCTCAATAGCACATGTCCTATTGTTGTGTGCTGTTGAGTTGTTTCCGGCTCATATTGACCCTGTATATGGTTTTCCAAGAGTGGCTGGTGAGTTTCAACTACTGATCTCGCAGCTAACAGTCCGGTGCTTACTCTATAGCACCACACAAGGGCATGCACATGTCCTAGCTGCTGGGAATTCCATGTGCCAATGCAGTTTACCATGATGTATTTCCTTTTATCATTTCATGTGTAAATAAAGATACTAAACATTTTCCATACGAACAAGAGGAGAAAAGAAAGCCGTGTTTAATATACTATTATTTTATGTTTTCTCTTTTAACAATTCTGACCTGAGTATATTTGTCTTATTGATCAGAAAACCAATCTTCAAAAACATAACTATATTTTCCAAGGTGGTAGTTAGTAAATGGAAATGAGGATTCGATTTAAAGTTTTATTTATTTGAAAAATGAATAAGATAAAGCATGCGCAATCTGTTGTTCTAAGTAGTGGATACAATAGAGGCCCCTGCTACCATGGATGTTTTAGAACCAAGAGGAAGTAGAGTATCAAGCAATCATTTAGATCTAGCTGGGTGAATGTCCTTATAAGAAAATGTCTGCTAGGCTATGGATTTTCCTGCCCAGAGACCAGCTCTGAACCCAAAGACTCTGCTCTTCATATGTGGTGCTATCTCTGAAGTCTGATAATAAAGAAAAGTCATTATTATAATATACAGAAAGATGTGAATTTAGACCCCTACCCCAATTCTTGGGTATTTCATGCTACAGGCTATACACGAAGCAATACAAACACCTTGAAATTTTCATCAGCCGCGTGAGTACAGGACTGATCTTTTTAGCCTTTTTCATGAAGGAAGGAATGGAGCTTTCAAAATAGTCAAGCTTAGTAACACAAGCGTCAGACATTTTTTGGTAGTCAATACGTTTAAACATCAGGTTGTGGTTATGATACCGTTCTCCAACAGAACACTCAAGATGGATTTGCCTGAATTTCCAAGAAGGAAACATTGTTTTTGTTCTTATTTTTATATGAAAACCCAACCAGGCTCATGGTTGGCACAGTCTACAGAACTTCCCTCTGAATTTCAAATAAGTTAGAGTCTGTGCTATGTAATTGCTCAGTCTTTGAGTCTATCTTCTCTTATGGGTTTGCTGTTTATTTTTCTCATTTTTTTAGATGTGATGTCAATTGACTTGTTTTATCAATATTTTTCAAGTTTTATCAAATGTTTTGTCAAGTTTATCAATTGTTTTATCAAGTTTACCAATTCTATGAAGTTTTGTGACTTTCCCTCTTCCTTTCTTCTTATCCTTCTCCGCCTTCTTCTTTTTACTACTACCATATTTTGGTACAGCCCATATAAGAGTCAGTACAAATATGCCTCACTGAATACTTTCTTTAGAAGTATATAAAATTATTTATAACTATTTTTTTAAAGTCTATCAATACAGAAGTGTGTGAAGAAAAAGAGAAAAGTTATCCCTTCATTATCACCATGGAATAATCACTGATTCACCATTTGGTAAGTATTTCTAAAGACATTTTCAGATACACATACATAATTACTTTAAAAAACAAAATTGTAGCACAGTATATTTTTCAACTTGCTTATTACCACTTAGTAAAACATCACAGAAATCCTTCTTTGTCAGTATCCACTAACCTACTTTATTAGGTATTTAATCATAGACTCTAAGCTCACTAAAATATAAACTCTATAAAGTCAGGGATTATAACTCGATTATTACTTGCTAATTCCCCAGCTCTGAAAAGTGCCTGGCACATTATAGGTAAACATAATGTTTGCCAAATAAATGAATTTAGATTTTTTTTTTCTATTTTAGATAATAAAATAATGTAGGATCTTGGACTTAAATGCCTACTCATCTGTATTTCTGTAGGGTATATTGCTAGAAGTGGAATTGTTGTAGCAGTATGCCTATAGATTTAGAATCTTTAAATTCCCACCCCAAATAAGTTATTTTATTATTTGCTTTAATAACAATAAAGGTAAGTTGAGATATTGTTGATTGCTTACCCAGAATCCATTGCCTCCCAGTTCCCATAGGATGCTTCTTCTGAAAATAGACCACCTTTTAATTGTGTTGACTTCTCATCTACTTGCAATCTTGTTCTTTAAAGGACTTTGACTCTACTTTCTTATAGTGGAGGTATCTGGTTGGCTTAAACCATTCATTGCATCCCATCCTCCTGAATATACTCATTAAGCATCTGTTTTAAGCAATCTAATCCAAATAAAATTTAAGATTCTAGCTAGGGATGCTGGGGAAAAAGCTCACTTTATTTCACTCGGGATGGTGGTTACTATGCAGGTGTGAAAACTTGGAACCGTAGCAACAAATTTGTTCTCCTCGAGGTATCCAGTCTTACAATAAGGCTGATACAACAGAAGTGAGAAAGCAAAATTGAGCCAGGTCTGAATCATTCTGTCATGAAAGCCTGATCCACAGAGGGACTTCTACTTTGATTAAAAGCCCAGGAAATTATGTTTTCTATCAAACAACTCAACAAATCTTTAAATACTTTGTCCTGCTATCAAGTCATCTTGAACCTAAGTATACTCAGGAAGAAAATATCTTCAGGCGACCCACTTTTCCAAGAACCTCTAAAGTATCTGGTCACCTGGACACGTTTTCCTTGGGCCTCACATGTATCTTCCATTGTATTTAGTTTCCCAGTCAAATGCTTATCAATTGCTCAGGTGTGGAGGATACTGTACTAAATCCCATTTTAATTTCATTTTGCTTGATCCCCAGTAGAGAAGAGGCATCCCCTTCTTTTTTGCTACTGGCATTCACATACTATCAGCTTGGTCACAGTCTGGCTCAAGATCCAATTTTTAACTCAAGCCAAAGGCAAGCCTTCTTAGTGACCAAGTGATGCAGATGCTGTTGCTAATGAAAATGGAGTTTAACTTTTGAAGCAGTATTGAGTCAGTCACTTCTCTCCCTGGATTTATTCTATCAGTATTCAGAGAAGAATTATGAAGACTAGGTAACAGGACAGATGCTTAAGATGCAGATGTAATAGAAAAAGTGTGGGAGAAAATGGCATCCTCTATTCCTGATATCAGAAATGGCTGCAGCCATATATTGACATAGAACTTCCAGAGGTTCAAGCCAGATTCAGAAGAGGACATGGGATGAGGGATATCATTGCTGACATCAGATGAATCCTGGCTGAAAGCAGAGAATACCAGAAAGATGTTTGCCTGAGCTTTATTGACTACACAAAGGCCTTCGATTGTGTGGTTCATGACAAGCTATGGACAATATTGCGAAGTATGAGTATTCCTGAACACTTAATTGTGCTTATGAGGAACCTGTATATTGGCCAAGAGGCAGTTGTTCGAACAAAACAAGAAGGCACTGAATGATTTTAAATCATGAAACGTGTGCAACATGGTTGTATTCTTTCACCATACTTATTCAACCTGTATGCTGAGCAAATAATCTGAGAAGCTGGGTTATATGAAGAAAAACGTGGCATCGGGATTGGAGGAAGACTCATTAACAACCTGTGATATGCAGATGATACAACCTTGTTTGCTGAAAGTGAAGAGGACTTAAAATACTTACTGATGAAGATCAAAGAGCACAGCCTTCAGTATGGATTGCATCTCAATGTAAAGTAAACAAAAATCCTCACCACTGGACTGATAAACAATTCATATTAATGGAGAAAATATTGAATTTGTCAAAGACTTCATTCTTCTTGGATCAGCCATCAACACTCATGGTACCAGCAGCCAAGAAATCAAATGACGTATTACATTAGGTAAATCTGTTGCACAAGACCTTTTTAAAGTGTTGAAGATCAAAGATGTCAGCTTGAGGACTAAGGTACGCCTGACCCAAGCCATGGTATTTTCAATAACTTCATTATGTATATGAAAGCTTAGTCATGGTTGGTGTTGGAGAAGAATATTGAAAGTACTATGGGCTGCCAAAAGAAAAAACAGACCTGTGTTGGAAGAAGTGCAGCCAGAGTGGTCCTTGAGGGCCAGTATGACCAGACTTCCTCTCCCATACTTAGGACATATTGTCAGGAGGGGCCAGTCACTGGAGAAGGATATCATGTTTGGTAAGGTGGAGGGCAAGAGAAAAAGAGGAAGATCTCCAGCGAGATGAATTAGCAGAGTGACAGTATCAATGGGCTCAAGTGTGGCAACAATTGTGAGGTTGGCACAGGACTGGGCAGTGTTTCGTTCTGTTGTGCATAGGGTTGCTATGAGTCGATACTGACTTTTGGTACTCAACAGCAACATTTCTGACATGGGTGTGGAGCAGGCCAGTCCCTCTAAAAGAAAAGGCTACCACAGTTCAGAAACACCACGGATGGCACAAAACATAGATACATGTTGGTGGGTGAAATTTGGTATGGGAAGAAGACTGTAAAGGCTTGAAGGTATTTATGTGCTGTGGCACAATTCTGTCTTATTTATCTAATACTGCTTTAACAGTTATCCCATAAGAGGACAGCTTTAAAAAACACAAATATATTTGCTCAAATTTGAGGGGCTAGTGTTTTGGATTTAGGGCATTAGCTCCAGAGGAAGTCTTTCTTTCTCTATCAGCTCTAGCAGAAAGTATTGTCTTCTTTCATTCAGTAGTGATGGGACCAGTATTCCTTCAAGATTTCCAGTGTTTTAGCCTCAATATTCCCCTGTATCTGGGAGATTATCAGCCCAGGGACCCGGGGTTCAAATGATGTGAACAGTTTCCAGCAATTTCTTCTTAGTGGTAATGAGGTCCCTATTTCTCTGCTTACTTCTGTTCTTTTGTTTCTTTTACAATAAAAGGTGATATAGACTATACCCCATGGAAAATCTCTTTACATCACTCATACCCTTAGAACTGATCAAATCAGATTATATCATGGGAAATTATGTCACCATTAGATACCTACCAAATTATATCATTGGATAGCTGCTAAACCATTGAGTATTCATGACAGACCCAAATTGACATTTATTTGGGGGAGATATAATTCAATCCACGATATACTATAATGCCAGTGATTTAGGGATGGTTGCTCTGCAGAGTGGCTGACAATAGTATAGAACTGAATTTGATGGGTATCCACCATGTTTCTCTCCACCTCCCTTCCATCTTTCCTCATTTAAAGTATTTTCAGTCCACAAAACTAAAAATCCATTGCTGTTGAGTCAGTGTATCTCATGGCAACCCCATGTGCTACAGAATAAAATAATCCATAGGATTTTATAAAAGCAGTACACTTGGCCTTTCTTTGGGAAGCCACTGGGTGGGTTCCAACCACTAACTTTACATTAATGTTGTTGGCCTTATGTGTTATTGAGTTGATTCTGACTCAAAGTGACCATGTACAGGGTTTCAAAGGAGCGGTAGGTGGGTTTGAACTGCTGAAATTGTGGTTAGCAGTCCAGTGCTTATCCTGCAGTATCACACCAGAACTCAGGTTAATAGCTAATAGTAAACCCAGGTGACATCTGGGGCAATGCAAAATCTAAGAAACATTGTAGTTGAACTTCAAAAGTAAAAGGGATAAAGACCCCATAATACCAAGTATTTTCATTTTTAAAAATTTTTTTTACAAATAAGACTTAATTTTTCAGATCTTTGGAATATTTTTTCTTGAATATATCAAAATCTTTGTATATATATATATATATTTACTTTGTTGTTGTTTCAGAAAGATTCTAAGATAATCCCAGTGATCACTCTCCCAATAGTCACACCCTTGCTTTGTACCCTTTCACACCATACCAAGATGGGATGACTGCTGATAGCTGATCTTTGGTTTCTTTAGTGGTAGGAAGCAACAAGGGTACAGATTTGTAACCAGGAATGTGAGGCCAACACTACTGAAGATGAGAAGATGTACAGAAGGGTAGCCCTTTGATATCAAGCCAAAAGAAAACTCTACCCTCTTCCCAGATTTGAAGTATAAAGTAGAGACCTAGAAAGCCAGGGAGATGGACACAAAATTGATTATATCACAAGGTATTACATTTTAACTCAAAAAAAGGAATAAAATTTGAGAGGGTAGGAACAATGGTTCTTGCAAGTGAGATCAATGATTTTCCTCAGTACATATATACATGCAATCTACTCACCTAATGGATAATAAATATACGGGTGAATGGTTACTGGATTTACCTTCTTCATACAGCTTTGTAGAAGACAGAAATGCTTCCATATTTAATGATATTTTCAGTTGACCAAAAGCAAACAAACACATGCTATATGCCAACATTTTACAGCTTAAATTATTTGTAAGAACATGTAAATATTTTCAAATTGGGTAGTTGCTCATATTATAATAGAAGTTTGTCCATTGTACTGTAGATAGAGTACTTTAACCAAGTATTGATTCTATATGGCCACTCACTGTCAATGTACCTTTTGATATATCTCCACCTATTTGAAGTTCTTCCTTTGTATACAAAACATGGCTGTTTAATAAAATGCCCTGAAAGTTCTCAACTGCTTTTAATATTCTGTTATTCCATCTCCATTAGGCCATAGATCCTTTAGTCAAAGAGTCTTTTCTATGAAGATATCACCTGTATACAATTACAGCAAGAAAAATACCTTTTTCCATCCTTACCTTCTAGATTCTTAGCACCTTGAGTCTAATATGGTGAAAACAGCCTGATATAAGGAAGGTTCCAGGGTGATCAAAAGGGGTTCAAGTAGGATTTTTTTTTCTTAAGTCAGAGTACAAGTTTGTGTCAAGAGTTCCTACATTACTAAGGACAGTATGAAATTTTAAGTGACTTGCACTTAAAAGTATGCATTGCTATTTCATCCAAGTAACTGAAATAGATCCAAAGATAAAAAGTTCCATTTTTTAATACTGTCACAAATCCAAATTAAGGAGAGGTTTCTGCAAAAGCCTTTGATTATAGATCATAAAATTTCCAGCTTATATCAGACACTGTAAAATTGCTCAGTGACAAATGAAATACCTACACACTAAATATATCTTTTAAGCACCTTGTGGTTCGGGTACGTTTATCTCTGAGATACAATAGTACTTCTGCAGGTCACAGGTATAGGGCCAGAAATGCTGGTTCTGCTGGTTTGGAATATAACACTTAATGGCCCATTATTTGAGGACATAGAGCAGAGGCTTAGAGCAAATACACAGACTGTATTTCATGTGGAAACTTCAGAAGCCAATAGACCAGCCATATTTAGAAATAATGATAGACCAGACCCAGCATGCCATGTATGGCTCAGAAACCACAGGGACCCACCAGGATTCAGCTTTATAACAATAGCTTGCATCTGTGTAGTGTTTTATAGTGTGTGTCAAAGAACTTCACATACAGTATCTCATTTGATCTTCAGAGAAACCTTGTGAAGTAGGCAGGGATTATTATCCTTATTTTAAAGAAGAGCAAACTAAAACTCAGAGAGGTTAAATGACTTGGCCAAGGTCACCCAGATGACGTGCAGCAGAATCTCAGGATTTGAATACATACCTTTGAGTTCAGTGATTGTCCTATTAAAACAAGCAAACAGCAACAGACAATGCTTCTTCAGCTACATTGTTGGCCATAGAGCTGGGCAGAAAATGTGGTAGGTATTCAAGAACTTTTTTTTCCTTACCGTCTCCAAATGCCAAGAGGGAATACAGATATATTCTGAGAGCTGTTGTTATTGTTGTTAAATGCCATCAAGTTGGTACCGATTCATATAGTCTCTGTATAGGATTTCTGAGAAGCGACTAGTGAGCTTGAACCACCAACTTGTGGTTCAAAGTGACCTTGCGTTCCAGCGCATTAACCCACAGTGCCACACCAGGACTCCATTTTGAGAGTTGTTTTGTTGTTGTTGTTACGTGTCGTGGAGTCGATTCCGACTCATAGCGACCCTGTACAGGGTTTCCGAGGCTGTAAATCTTTACGGGAGCAGAAAGCCTCATCTTTCTCCCAAGGAACAGCTGGTAGTTTTGAACTGCTGACCTTGCGGCTCTCAGCCCAATTCGTAACCACTATGTTACCAGAGCTCCTTATTTTGAGAGGGGTGGTGGTGGTGGCTGTGTGCCATGGAGTCGATTCCGACTCATAGCGACCCTGTACAGGGTTTCCGAGGCTGTAAATCTTTACGGGAGCAGAAAGCCTCATCTTTCTCCTGCAGAACAGCTGGTAGTTTCGAACTGCTGACCTTGTGGTTCACA
The DNA here is from genome assembly GCF_000296735.1 of Chrysochloris asiatica. Taxonomy (NCBI): domain Eukaryota; kingdom Metazoa; phylum Chordata; class Mammalia; order Afrosoricida; family Chrysochloridae; genus Chrysochloris; species Chrysochloris asiatica. The sequence continues at coordinate 24,982,153 of NW_006408533.1, read as the reverse complement.
GCCCAATTCGGAACCACTACGCTACCAGACCTCCTTAGTAGCTAAATATTTCAGTTATGTTGACCTCAAATTAAAGGCAACAAAAATCTTCACAACTGGGCCAGTAAGTAATATCATGATAAATGAATCAGAAAAGTTTGAAGTGGTCAAATACTTCATTTTTCTAGGATCCATAATCAACCGTCATGGAAGCAGCAGCCAAGAAATCAAACAATATATTGCATTAGGCAAATCTGCTACAAAAGGCCTCTTAAAAGTGTTGAAGAACAAAGTAACTTTGAGGACTAAGGCACACCTAATCCAAGTAATGGTACTTTCAATTGCCTCATGTGCATGTGAAAGTTGAACAGTGAATAACGACAGTGGAGAATCAGTGCATTTGAGTTAATGGTGATGGAGAAGAATAGTAAAAGTATTGTGGACTGCCAGAAGAACAAACAAATCTGCCTTAGAAGAAGTACAGCCAAAACCCTCCTTAGAAGCCAGGATAATAAGACTTCATCTCTCATACTTTGGAAATGTTATAAGAAAGGACCAGTCTCTGGAGAAGGATATCAAGCTTGGTAAAATGGAGGGCCAGCAAAAATAGAGAAAGGCCTCCCAAAACACGGATTAACACAGTGGCAGCAACAATGGGCTAAAATGTAACAACAATTGTGAGGATGACACAAGACTGGGCAGTGTTTCGTTCTGTTATCGATAGGTTCACTATGAGTAGGATTGCATTTGATGGCACCTAACAACAACAAATCGTGATATACTGAAAATAAACTCTTTAATGCTACATTCAGAATTTTCCTTAGAATCAAGGATGGCAAGACTTTGTCTCAGGTAGTTTGGGCATGTTATCAGGAAGGACTAGTCCCTATAGAAGAGCATCATACTTGGTAAAGTAGAGGGTCAGTGAAAAAGAAGACCCTTAAATAGATGGATTGACATAGAGGTGCCACAATTAACTTATAATTAATGATTGTTGTGAGGATGACTAGGATTAAGCAGTGTTTTGCTCTGTTGTGGATAGCAGAGCCGACTTGGTGGTATCTAATGACAGCAACGCTACATTCCAATAAAATGTGTGCCAGTGGCACCCTCCTCCAATCCTTTTTGCAGCCATCTCTCAATTAGTGATCCTTTTGTTTGACGATTTGCTGTTCCTGAGTTTCTGAAGAGCCCTATAAAGATCTATTTCTCTCTCTTCAGGTACATGTGTTAAATTTAGCCTTGACAAGTGGCTAAGCCTGTTTGTCACTCCACCAGGGCCCTCCTTGCCCTCTACTAAACCAACAAGCCAATCCATTGAGAATGCAATATGGAAACATTGTCTTCTCGGACATGCGCTAGCATTCTAACAGGAAATGTCTAATCTAAACCTAGTATGGCTTATAACCAGTACGGATACTGAATTACCTTATTATCTCCATTATAGCAGATGCCACTAGCAGATCCTAAAACTTTTCTTTTTCCTGCTGAGCTCAGTCAGAGTGTTAGATTCCATCTTTTCCCGGTGCTTTATGCAGTTTCCAATAACTAATCAGAAGAGGCAAGAGACATGGACACTATTTGACATTCTTTCTCACGCAATGATTCTATGAGCCGAGCATGTTGGAAACTTGTCTATACCTTCTTCCCAGTAGTGTATGGTGCCACTAAGCAATGCCTATTAACCCAGTACAGTCTAATGTCCGTCCTTAAGCACAGTGATGTATTGATTAAAAGATTCATGAGCTTGAGTTGTATTTGAGTGACAGATGTTAGGTCAGGTGGTGATTCAGTGCTTGCCAGAGGCACCATTTTGTATAAATATACCTCTGGCCTTTCTAGGTTAAGGGCAACTGCTCAGTGGGATACCATATCCAGAGTTAGTACAATTCCTGCCATACTCTAGCTACATCTCTGCCTCTTTATCACATACATCAAGCCAAATATATAACCTAGATGCAATGGCTATTGTTTGTTGTACTCTACTTGCTTGCTGAAAGTGAAGAAGACTTAAAACATTTACTGATGAACATCAAAGAGCACAGCCTTTTGTATGGATTACATCTCAATATAAAGAACACTAAAATCCTCACCACTGGACCAATAAACAACATTCTTATCAACGGAGAAAAGAACGAAGTTGTCGAGGACTTCATTCTTCTTGGATCAACTATCAACACTCATGGAAGCAGCAGTCAAGAAATCAAATGACGTATTGCATTAGGCAAATCTGCTACACAAGATTTTTTTAAAGTGTTGAAGAGCAAAGATGTCAGCTTGAGGACTAAGGTGTGCCTGACCCAAGCCATGGTATTTTCAATCACCTCATATGCATGCGAAAGCTGAACACTGAATAAGGAAGACCGTAGAAGAATTGATGCTTTTGATTTATAGTGTTGGAGGAGAATATTGAAAGTGTCATGGGCTGCCAAAAGAACCAATAGATCCATTTTGGAAGAAGTGCAGTCAGAGTGCTCCTTAGAGGCCAAGGTGGCCAAACTTCATCTCTCATACTTCAGACATATTGTCAGGAGGGAGCAGTCACTGGAGGATATTCATATTTGGTAATGTGGAGGGTCAGAGAAAAAGAGGAAGACCCCCAATGAGATGAACTGGCCAACTGACAGCATCGATGGACTCAAGCGTGGCAACAGTAGTGAGGTTGGCCCAGGATTGGGCAGTGTTTCATGCTGCTTTGCATAAGGTCGCTATGAGTTGGTGCCGACTCAATGGCACCTAACGACAACAACTATTTTTATTTTTACTCTTCTTCTTTTTATTTTTTTGCTGCTCGTGGTCTATCTCAGGTTGATGGTGGTGGTGGTGTGCCATGGAGTTAATGCCAACTGATAGCCACCCTGAGTGGGATTTCCTAGGCTGCAAATCTCTACGGGAGCTGAAAGCCTTGTCTTTCTCCTGTCGAATGACTGATAGTTTCAAACTGCTTACCTTGAGGTTAGCAGTCCAACTTGTAACCACTGTGCTACCAGAGCTCCTTCCATCTCAGATTAGTACTTGTGTATTCAGGTTGGTTTGTTGGTTATGTGCCATGGATTCAGTTCCGACTCTTAGTGACCCTATATGGGGTTTCCAAGGAGCAACAGGTGAGCTTGAACTGCCAACCTTGTGGTTTAAACTGACCTTGAAGTCCACCACATTAACCTGCAGTGCACACCAGAAGAAATGAAAAAAATATATACATTGCATGTTACAAATTAAGCATCTATGGCTCTAATTTGCATTTAAAATTTTTTTCTTCTCTCCAGTGATTCTAACTCTTGTGATCAAAATGTTAAGTAAGGGTGAGGAACAAAAGGGATGAATAGTGGTGTCAATCAGAGACTGCAGCCTAAATAATAACTCAAAATTTCTCAGAATTGTTCAAATTGGAAGAAACAAATTCTCCCCAAAGCATCACTTGTTAAGGAATGAGAGAGAGTTCACAGATGTATTTGGGAACAATTTGCTTTCTCAGTGTCGTAAAAGGCATGTAGACCCTTCTCTACCTTTGCACCAGAAACCTCACTGACTTCCAACATGCTTCAGAAGGAAGAAGCTCAGAGGCCCCAGACAGTGAGGAAGTTTGGTAGAGATGATGGATACAAGACTCCAAATTTCACCTTGTAGCCAGGAAGCCAAGCTGCAATTGCATTCTCAGAGGGCATTGGAAATAGAATTAGGCCTCCTTCCAGGAAGGTGAGATGATGATTTCCCTGCCAGGCCTGCTTCCGTTTCATCTCCAAAGAGACGTTGTCGGGAAGAAGCTGACTCCTTCAAGGTATTTTGTAATAAGAAGGGATGTACAGACTCTGAGGGAAATAGGGGAAAGAAATAACTGAAGGAAACACAGTTTTAAACAAATAAATGCATTCAATTGGAAGAAAGAACATCCTAAGGAGTCTGAGCTCTGCTTTGGGTGGTAACTTGTGGAGGGTGGTGAGAGGAAGGATAGGTGCTGGACTAGTGAGGTTGTGTTTTGGAGCAGAGATTTCCTTGTCTGCTGGAAATAAGCAAGAGAGGGCAGTGTTGACACATCTAAAAAAAAGTCAAAGACGCTGACAGGCTGAGCTATGCAAGCCGTTTTCTGGTTTAAAATTTATTAATTCTTATTGTTGTTTGTCTCACCCCCCAGTAGGCAACCCCCCTTTCCCACAGACATTTCTCTTGGAAGTTTTGCCTGACCCCCGTCAAATAAGAACCTCTAAAGTAACACTGAGCTGGAGCCTTGGAAAAGATTTAACTATGATGACAGTTAAGAATAAAAAAAAACAAACACCACGAAACCTGTGAGGGGAGAAAAAAAATAAAACTAAAACAACATGATAAATTACTTGTTACTAAATGGAATTATTTCAATCAAAAGCATTTCTTTCTTTCTTTCTTTCTTTCTTTCTTTCTTTCTTTCTTTCTTTTTTTAATGAATGAACTTACTTCTTTGTTGGATTCTAGCTTTAGAAAGAAGATCAAAGAGCTTTATGACCTGTGTCTCTTCAAGTCTGATGCCAGAAAGAAACACGTTCTCATTAATAGTCATTTTCTCGTCAAAAGAAAGCTTCTATGCAGACAATGTGCATTGCTTTGATAGCTTGAAAAAAGTGGCTGAAATTTTTTATCAGAAGTTAGATGGCATGTCTTAGGAGACAACGTGTTATATGTGTGAGTATGTGTTTTGGGGGTGTCTAGTTGTTTTAATAAGTTCTGAATTTAGTATTTTCCCTATATTTCAACTTGATAAATTCCACCTATTTCATTGAGGTATGGGATTCTGTGACATGGTGAGAAGTCCAGGAGAAAAAGGTAAATATGCAGTTATTTGGGTGTTTTCAGTTGAATGGTATGAAGGGATGAAATTTCTCTAGGAGTTCAAATTTTACATATTTTAGCACGGTTAACTTCAAACGGAGACTCCATGGGGTAACTCTTATGAAGACTTAAACAATTATCTGTTGAGTTTGAGCAAAATCTCAAAAAGCTGAGTAATGAAAAAGAAAGAGAGAATAAAAATCTCTTTTCCTCATTAAGGAACAGGCTGTTTTGTTCCTCTTCACTGAATAGTTTCTGTTTGCTTTTTGTTGAGTACAATGGCCCCAGTTTGTCTTTGAGTATATATGCAGACACACAGATAAGGAATTGTTATCAAGTAAAAATGTCTGAAAATTTCAATTAGACCACCAATTCAAATTATGCCAAAAAAAAACCCCCAAAAACTTAATCAATGAACCTGTTGGATGGGACATTTCATTATCACAGATTTAAAAACGACATATATTTGGGAAATATGTTCCATATCACTTTAAAACTAAGATGCTAACAAAGCATAATATCATCTGTGGGTTTTAAGCCATTGCAGGAGACATATGCCTTCACCCTACATCAGGAGTAAACATTCTCATGGCTACTTTTTAACAGAGCATTCTACCCACTGAATGTTACTGTTGTTGTTAAGAGACATCCAGTCGGGTCTAACTTAGAGCACACTGCATAAGATTTCCAAGGAGAGGCTGGTGGGTTTGAACCTCTAACTTTGAGATTAACAGTCTAGTATCCTACAGCGCCACAACAGGACTCTATTGAATATTTGTTTGTTAAAACTTTCCCTGTTGTTGTTTTTTTCTGTCTGATGTTATATTGTTGTTTTTAAGTGCCATTGAGTCAGTTCTGACTCATAGTGACCATATGTAGAGTTTCCAAGGACAAGCTAGTGGGTTTGAACTGTGGACCTTGTCGTTCACAGTCCAGCACTGAGCCTACAGCATCATACCAGGAATTTTCTAAATTGTCTTTCTACATCTCTGGCCACTTTTTGCTGAACTTGCTTTTCTTTCCAACATTTAAATTTTAGAAGTTCACCAGTCTTTGTCCTAGGTCCTTCTGTTATGAAGTTTCTCCCTAGATAGTGATAGAATCTGCTATTATACCATCAAGGAGCTCTGGAGCGTAGTGGTTATAATTTGGGCTGCTAACCTCAATGTTAGCAGTTCAAAACTATCAGCTATTCCATGGGAGAAAGATGAGGTCTTCTGTTCTCATAAAGATTTACAGCCTCAGAAACCCTATACAATGTCGCTATGAGTTGGAACCGAGGCCACGGCACACCACCACCACCATTATTACATTAATTGACCTCTGTATGGTGATGGGAGTGTCCTGGTCCTTGGCTACTAAATCAAAGGTTGATGGTTTGAATCCTCTAGCCTCTATGAGGGAGAAAGATGCAGCAGTCTTCTTTCACAAAGATTGTTGTTGTTGTTGTGCTATTGTATCAGTTCAGATTCTTATCAACCCTTTGTAGGGTTTCCAAAGCAGCTGGTGGGTTTGAACTGCTAACCTTGTGGCTAGCAATCTATAAGGTATTGTAGGCCTTATTCTACAGCATCATACAGGCCCCGTGGGGCAGTATTACACTGTCTTAGAGAGTCACCATGAATTCAAATTAACATGATGAACGGGACTTTTAGTTTTTATATGTCCCTGTGTGACACTAATGATTAAGTGCTGGACTATTAACTAGAAGATTACTGGTTGAAATCCACCCAGAGGCACCTAAGAAGAAAGACCAGGCTACTTGCTTCTGAAAGGTTGAAATGTGGAACGTATGTTGATGAGTTCCACATTACAACCCAATTCTGACTTCTCTTCTCCTTTGAGCTCCAGATTTGGATATGCTGCTGCCTATCTGTGGTGTTGTAGAATCAGCACTGGATTCCAAACCAGATGGTCTGTGTTTCTAACCCACCAGCTGCTCCTTGGAAATCCTAGACAGGGTCACTGTGAGTTGGAATCAATTGGACAACATTCAACAACAACAACAACAACAGCACCTGATCCTTGGATGTTGTTGTTGTTATGTGCCGTGGAGTTGGTTCCAACTCATAGCAACTCTGCACAGGGTTTCTGAGGCTGCGAATCTTTACGGGAGCAGAAAGCCTCATCGGAACAGCTGGTAGTTTCGAACTGCTGACCTTGCGGTTCGCAGCCCAATTTGTAACTACTACGCTACCAGAGCTCCTTGATCCTTGGATAGCTTTAAAAAAACCAGAAAAACAAAAAACAATCTGTTAAGTTGATTTTGATTCCTGGCAATAAAGAAGAACTGACCCATAGAATTTTCTTGGCTATAATATGTACAGAAGCAGATTGCCACGCCTTTCTTCCCATGGTGCCTGTGGTTGAGATTGAACTGCCAACCTTTAGGTTAGTAGTCGAGCAAAAGCATTTTATACCACCCAGGTGCCTAAATAACTTGTACTCCAAACAAACCCACTAGTGTCAAGACAATTTCAAATCCTATCAATAATATGGGACAGAGTAGTACCGCCCCCATAGGTTTTTCAAGGCTGTAAATCTTTATGGAAGCATACTGCTATATCTTTTTCTCCCATGGATTCAAACCACCAACATTTAGCTTAACAACTGAGCACATTACCCACTCACTGCAGCACAGGGACCTCTAGATGACTCATAAACCAAAGAACCAAACCAACTGCCATCGAGTCGATTCTGAGTCACAACTGTAAATCTTTATGGAAGCTTTCTCCCACAGAGCAATTGACCGGTTTGAACTGCTGACCTTGAGATTAGCAGCCCAATGCCTATCCCACAGCTCAAGTAGGGCTCCTTGGTTGGCTCATGTTGTTGTTGTTAAGTGTTGTCGATTCAGTTTCAACTCATAGTGACCCTATATAAGATTTCTGAGGAACAACTGGTATGTTTGATCCACCAACATTGAGGTCAGCTGTCCATCCTATAGCACCACACCAGGACTTCTGGATGGCTCATGTTGCTGTTAAGTGCCAGTTGGTTCCAACTCATAGCAACACTGTATAGGGTTTCCAAGGAGCAGTTGGTGGGTTTGAACTGCCAGACTTGCAGTTCAAACCGTTCTTACAGTAGAGTGCATTATCCTACAGTGCGGCACCAGGATTCCATAGACATGTCAAAATTAAGATGACCCAAATGGCATTCTTAATTTTCTCCTTTTCCAAAATTGTTTTCCCCCAAATTTCCAGAACCTCTACCATCATCCAACCATTTGATCAATTTGATTCTTTTCACTCTCACCACCCAATTCTAATCCATCTGCCTGTCCTGCTTTCTGTGTGTCTACATGTTTCAATTAAATACATCTTTCACCTTGACAATTACACATTTTCTAATCGTTTCTCTGTTTATATTCTTAGCCTCTCCAACTCATTCACCATATGACAGAGTAATCTTTTCAAAAAGTTGCCTGATTTTAAAATTCTTCAATAATTTTCACTATAATTTTGAATAGTATTTTTGATACTTTTCATGACCTCCAAGATTCCTGCCTTCCTTTCTAGTTTTATCTCATGCCTCTCTGCCCCTTGTTTACTCTGCTTAGCTGTTTTTAACACACTTGCTAAATTCATTTCAAATTCAGGAACTTTGCATATGCCATTTCCTCTGCTCTTCCCAGGACTAGCTTGCTCTCAGTTTTCAGCTCTAGGTTTAAGTGGCAGCTTTTCAGAGGGCCCTAGCTAAGCACTATACATCACTAGTCATGTTGTTGTTAAGTGTTGCTGAGTCTGTGTCCTTGTCTATCTTTGCTCTTATAGTAGTGCATCATAGGAGAGAAGTTGAATCCATCATGTATTCACTCAGTGACTAGCAATGCCTGACACATATTAATCCCTCACTAAATATGTATTGATGGGGAGGGAGAGCAAGAAAGAATGGGTAAACTTTTCATGAGTAATGAAATGGCTATATTTTTTAAAGGTGAGCTTGAAACTTAGAAAGTTTCTTAATAAATTAGAAAAGGTTTTCCTCTGGCTTCATTCACAGCTCTGTTTGTAAAACAAAATGATCTTTGTGGGTTTGGTGTATTTTTAATTATAAACAGTTTCTTTTGTGTCATGAAAGGGACAATATGCTTATGATAGAGGAAAGCAACTCTGTAAGATGGCATCTGTCCTCAGTGTGCCCGAGGACCCAAAGCAAACCAAACCTATCACCTTCAAGTTAATTACAACTCATGGTGATCTTATATGTTGTTGTTAAGTGCCACCAAGTCAGTTTCAACCCAGAACAAATTTGTATAGGGTTTCCAAGGAGTGGCTGGTGAGTTTGAACTGCCAACATTGCAATTCAAACTGACCTTGTGGTCAAGTGTGTATTCTACAGCATCACACCAGGACTTCTATATGAGGGCACTTCAAAAAGTTCTTGAATCAATTCTATTATCTTTTCATTTACTTTTCCATGAACTTTGGGAAGACCCTTACTATGTTACATAATAGAACTTAACTCTCCAGTGCCTTGTTATTTTTTCTAGCTGCAATTGTATTTATTTATTTATTTTACTTTTTATAGTGATTCGAGTGAAAGTTTATAGAGCAAATCAGCTTTCCATTCAAGAATTCATATACATTTTGTTTCATATTATTGATTGAAATTACCACAAGTGGAATAAACATTCCACTTCCATTCATCCTTCTTTCTCATCTCCTCCTACATGTTGAACTTTGTCCCTGAACAAATACTACACTTTTGATCTTTTATGGCTAATAGTCCTAAGAAATGTGCCTCTCCTGGTGTTATTATTTACTTTATACACTTGTGTGTTGTTTGGCTGACTGATGAGCCGAGTTCCATTTCAGACCTGAAGCTTGAGTAAAAACCATAACTTCAGGGATTTCAACCAGGTAGCTTCCTGGTTTTTATGATTTTTGAGTTTTATTCCACATTTCCCTTTCATTCGTCCCAGGATCTGTTAATGTGCTTCCTTTCAGAGAGATCCATAGTGGTAGCTGGGCATCATCTAGTTCTTCTGGTTTCAGGGTTGTGGAGGCTGAAGTTCTGTGGTCTATTCTTCCATAGCATTACTGGGTGGGTTCAAACATCCAACCTTTCAATTAGTAGTCAATTGCTAACCTTTTGCACTACCCAGAGCTCTTTGTATGTGCATGAATTTCTTGATGTGCATAAAATTATCTTCTTGAAAATAATAATGTGTTGGTGCCAATGTTGTATTTAGTATATTCTGAAATGAAATATAGATTCAAAATCACCATCACCATTCTAATGAGATAATACAAGTCAGTTTTGGCTCTATTATCTTTTGGGGATCAGTAGCTGTTCCTTAGGACTGGGACTATGCCTACAATTTATCATATTTGCCTCCAGAGGCACCATTTCAGTCCTGACGGAAAGTGATGCAAATGGTTAACATGCTAAGCTGCTAACCAAAAGATTCAAGCTTGGAGTCCACAGAGAGACACATTGGAACAAAAGCCTGGTGATCATGCCCCATGTGTATCTGATTCGAACTGTAGCCTATAGGATATTCAGTGGTGGGTTTTCCAGTAAATTTCCAGGTCTTTCTTCTGGGATGTCTGAGTAGAATCAATTCACTAACTCTTTGGTTACCAGCTTAGCCCTTTAACATATTATGCAGCTTAGAGTCTCTCTAATTCCTCTGATACCTTGACACAAATTGTATTCTTCATCTACTACGTGAAGACACCTTCACCCTCCTCTGCTTCCACTCATGCTTTTCCTCCTGTCTTAAACATTTCTCTACTCCTTCTATTGTTTAGCCATATTAAACTCATCCTTTGTTACTCAAGATGTAGCTCACATTCTGTATCAAACCTCTTCTGGCCATTTCATTTAGAGGTAAAAATCCTTCTCTTTTGAGTTCCTATAAAATAATTATGTATGCAGTGCAATTGACATTTAATCAAGTACTGCCTTTTGACATATCTTGTATGGTTATCTTGAACTCTTATTTGCATTTGAACTGTTATTTTCATTTGCTTATAACCAATTTCTTAAAACTGTATTGGGAATTTTGATAGCAAGGTCCACGATTCATATTTATTTTGTGATGTTCACAAAATTTAGTAGTGTTTTACGAGCATCCATTTACAACTACTCTTTTCCCTTTTTGAAACTCCTCAATCCACTAAATTTCTTGCACAAAATCTTGTAGATAGAATTTTGCTTAAAGCACTCCCAACCCTATTGCATCAGAAAGACATGTCCTTTCTACAAATTTTAGATTTTTTTTTTTTTAAGTTAGATTTAGTATTCCTCCATTTCCCCTTAAATTTGACCATTGTAATTTTTAGTTCTGGATGAAAACCAGTAGTGATGGAACTAAGTAGGGAAGGGATTCTGGAGTTGAGAAAGTACCAAGTGTCATTGGCCTGTCTTGGAACTGTTTATCCGTTCTCAACATTCCTTTTTCCCTGCTTACATTTTTGTTTCCTTCTTAGTTTCCTAACTTGTCTTAAAATGGGAGATTTGAGCTGATTCATTCAGGTCCAAACACTTACTGATATATGGACTTCTGGTGTGGTACTGTGGATCAGCACTGAACCAAGAAACACAACGTTAGTACTTCAAACCCACCAGCTGCGCCTTGGAAACCCTATACAGGGTCGCTATGAGTCAGAACCAACTTGAGGGCACTTAATAACAACAAACCCCAGATATACTTAAGCAGAATCCACAGATGGATAATATCCTCAGCTGATTCTTACGTATACATTGGTTTTGTTGTTAAGTGATATGGGGTTGTTTCCAACTCATAGTGACCCTGTTTAGGGTTGGATCTGGTGGAGAACTTGAATCACCAACCTTGTGCTCCAGAGCTTAACCGACAGCCCCACACAAGGACTCATGTATACATGTTGTTGTTAAGTGCTCTTGAGTCGGTTCCCATTCATAGTGACCCTGTTATAGTGATTTTGAGTTGTGTCTGGTAAATTTCAACCACCAATCTTTCAGTTCAAACAGACCTTGCTGTCTGGTGTATTGTCCCACAGCACCAGACCAGGACTCCCATGGACACATTGTTGTTGTTAAGTGTCGTTGAGTCTGCTTGGACACAGAGCGACCCTGCACAGGACTTCTGAGGAGCAGCTGGTGGGTTTGAACCTGCCAACTATTACCTTGAAACCGTACACAGGGTCGCTATGAGTAGGAACCAACTCAACAGCAATTAACAATGACAAGACCATAAGAATCACCTGAGAATTTTGTTAATATGTAAATTATGCTTCAGTGTATGTAGGGTGGAAATGCAAATTCTCAAGTTCAAAGCCCTAGTCAGAATTCATGGAAACTTATGGGCAGGTGCAGATCTTAATTTTGCTCCAAATATTCACTATGTGTGGCGCTGTAGGATAAGCATTGGATTGAGAACCACGTACTTAGCATTTCAAACACAGCAGCTGCTCCCCAGAAACTCCGTACTGGTCTCTATGAGTCAAAATAGACTCAATGGCACTTAATAACAACAACTCTATATACAATAGCAAATTTAATGCTCACAGGAATGTTTTATTCTCTCACTTAATAGATAAGAAACCTAGTATGTCAAGAGGGTCTTACTTTAGGATGCTAAAATTACAGAAGCTGCAAACATAAAAAAGACAAAGGGTATGGGGCGGGGAGGGCAACAACACAACTAAAGTATGCTCACCATGGAAGGACTAACCATTCAAGATTAGAAGGGGAGCAGTTACCTAAGGACAAAGTTCAGAAGGGTTGGGAAGAAGGGTGGAATGGGAATCAGAATCAAAGGGAGTAAGTGAGATAGCCGATGTTACACGGAGGGGAGTACAACCATTGAAATGGAACAAAGTATAAAGAAATAGACAAAAGGTGGCAGTGGACAAGGCAGTGCAATAAATAAACAACAAGAATCCAGTGGGCTGATTCAGGGCTACGAAGTTTGAAGCTAAGTATCCTTGCTCTGGTCTCTCTCTCTTTTGGTTTCCATGTCCCTACCATGTTTGGCTCCTCCGTTTAGGATTCGTGCGAACAGTCAAATTTGACAGGTGATGTTCATCTGGATTGTACAAAGAAAGCATGTGAAAGGACTTGCTATAATGATAAGAAATTACAGAGCAGCAATATTCAGTGTGATGCAGCACAAAATCCTTTCGGTGAGAGCTGAAACCGTGCACAAGCCGAAGCAGTGCCGGTCTGTGTGTGGGGCGGCCACCGGCTACCTTTGGTGATAACGTTGCTAGGATATGAATCTCCAAACACACTGTTTGTATGAAAGAGGAATTTAATATTTGAGAAAAAAGAATTTTTTTTAAAAAAAAGAAAAGAAAAGAAGAAAGGAAAAGAAAAGTCAGGAAAACAGTCAGTCCCTGGTGCTTTTCCTGGGCATTAGAGCCACAGGGATGACATCACCAGCAGCCTATCAGAGTGTTCCAGCTTTGTTCAGGTTCCGAAGCCCTGTCATCATTGCTGATGTAGCCCAGAAATGAAAATAGCACTATCTCTAAATACACAACAATGAGAGCCCAGCACTGCTTTAAAAGATGAGAGAACCAAGAAAAAACTGAAATCACAGAGTCTTCCTTTCATAAAGAGTACATGAAGCCAGAATGTGCTTCCAGGAGCCACTAACCTTGATACTTAATTTAATAGGCTGGAGACTTTACAAACTAGCAGTCAATGCTATTTAATCCACAACTGAGCCCACCACCTACTTATTACAGTTTGCTCCTAGATGTGGGACAGGAGCAAGTGGACTCTTCCCTCCAAGCCAGCAGTCAGCTTCTGGTTTCAGTGGCAAGAGGACCCTGTGCTGGCTTGAGGTCACATGGGTATATAGGATTCACCAGCAAGGTGGGCAAGTGACTGTCATTGTCGATACGTTTCCCTTAGCTAAAAGCAGAGCTTCCAGTTGTTGAAGTTTGATTGATTTGTTGATAAACACTAATGTTTTCTAGTTGACAATTTCTCCATGTTAATTTCTTTAACGCTGGCAGACCTGCCTGGCAGGGCCCTATAAATAGTATCAGTGTCATCATCCTTTTTAAGTTATTAATGAGCCATCGTGTTTCAAGGGGTTGGGATTTGGGGACAGGTTGTGCTTGACTGCAGTTTCTGACATTGATACGTTAGCATTTGGAACTTGGTTGAAATGAGAACATTTTTTTTTTTTTAATTACAGCCCTAGCCAAATGCATTTATAATAAAAGAAAGTTGTTTATAATTAGGACTAATTAAACTTTGGAGAAAGGGGAATGGTGTGGCAGGCCCCTACACACAGCATGTCCTTGATACTGGGGCATAGGACTGTCCCCACCTCAACTGAAGCTGCCCTCTGCTTTCTTTGCTACCTCTCCCTACACATACCCTGTTATCACTGAGATAAATGAATGCCTGACTCTGGAAATCAGCTTTGGCTCAGACTGTTCTGTCTGCCAACTGGTGACAGGGGACCAGAGCAGACTTCTCCAATTAGAAGAGTCCCCCATCAGGCACCTGGATGCACTGTGTGTGTGTTTGTGGACAGAACACTGTAGCAACCAAGCCTCTGGCTGAGGTATTCTGCACTAATACATTTTAGTCTAAAAGCTAGACAGACAAGTGGACAAGAGAGCATGATATACCATTTGATGACGCTCCCAAACCACGTCTCCTCACCCCTTTAAAGTGGTTCAAATGAGCACCAAAGATATTAATACAACAGCCATGGTAAAGAGGATTTGTGTCACTGGAGGAGGATTGCTGGTTAGGTAACTTGGTTCCTAATGGGCACCAATACGAACAGGACACCTGACCAAGGCCAGATTCTTCTTATAACAATTCATTTATTTCTCTCTCTTGAGTGTTTGCATTATTCAGAAATGACCCTAAGACCTGTTGCTGGGTTGTTGGTGGGGGTTGGTTGTGTGCTGTTGAGCTGGTTCCAACTCATAGCGAGCCTGTATATGGTTTCCAAGAAGTGGCTGGTGGATTTTCTGGGCTAAGGTTGTCTATTTACATGCTTGCCCCAAATCTTCTTTTTATTGTTGTTGTGTGCCATGGAGTCCACTCTGGCTCATTACAACCCTGTAGGAAAGAGTAGAATAGCCTCATAGGAAAGGCTATTGCCCCGGCAGTAGTCTTTACTGGAGTATTTTATCAGGTCTTTTCTCCCAGGGAGCAGCTGGTGGATTGGCATTGCTGACTTTTTAGTTAGCACCTGAGCACTTAACCATTGTACCATCAGGCTTCCTTACTTGCTTCCATACTATCCTTTGTTCTCCTTCACTCATGTAAAATATGCATCATATTCCTGTGTATTCAAAAACCAATAATTTAATGAATATATCCTTAACCAGTGTATTACATTCTGAAGATCCTTCTGAGATTTCCTAATTTGAAGAACAGTAGGAACGAATGCTGTGGTGTTTCAAGTCCAATATGGGTCCTGGGAGGATGTGAATTGTTGTTGTTGTTATGTGCCATCGAGTCGGTTCCGACCCATAGCGACCCTGTATAGGGTTTCCGAGGGTGTAAATCTTTACAGGAGTAGAAAGCCTAATCTTTCTCCCGCAGAGCAGCTGGTAGTTTCCAACCGCTGACCTTAAGGTTCGCAGCCCGATTTGTAACCACTACGCTACCAGAGCTCCTTGGGAGGATGTGAATAGAAAGAGGAATTTACACATTTGGGTTAATACACAGGACTGCAAAGTCGGTGGTTCAAGTTCACCAGCTGCTCCTGGGAAACCCCATACTGGGTTGCTATGGGTCAGAAACGACTCGATGGCACTTAACAACAACGCAACATAAACAAAGAGATTTAAGAGTTCTGCTGTGGCGCTGTGGGTTGCAATGCGCTCGGCTGCAAAGTCAGATTGAAAAAGGCGGCAGTTCAAGCTCACTAGCAGCTCCTAGGAAATCCTACACAGGGTCGCTATGGGTAGGAACAGACTTAACAGCACTTAACAACAACAAAGATTTAGGGAGACCAGATGTAGTGTTGTGGGTTAACATGCTGGATTGCAATGTTTGCTTGAATCACAAGGTTGGCTGTTCAAGCTCATCAGCAACTCAGAAACCCTATACAGGGTCGCTACGAGTCGGAATTAACTCGGCAGTACATAACAACAACAACAACAAAGAGACTTAGGGAACTTTGATATGGCACTGTAGGACTGCCAATCACAAGGCTGCCAGTTCAAACCCACCAGTCACTCCTTGGAAACCCTGTACTGGGTCACAATGAGATGGAACTGACTTGACAACACTTAACAACAACAACAAGGTTTAGGAAGCCTGGTAGCATAATGGGGTATGCACTCGCTTGCTAACTGAAAAGTCAGCTCTTATAATCCACCAGCCACTCCTTGGGGGAAAGCTGAGGTTTTCTGCCCACATAAAAATCTGGTTGGGTGATGGTGGTTGGGTGTCATTCAGAGTCACTTCCAATTCATAAGGACCATTTATGGGGTTTCCAAGGCTATATATCTTTACGGAAGCAAAAAGGTGACTCTTTCTCCTAAGGAACAACTGGTAGATTGGAACTACTGACCTTGCAGTTCAGCTCTTGAACCATTATACTGCCAGTGCTTCATAGAGATTTATAGACCCAGAAACCCTATACAGGGTCACTATGAGTCAGAACCCACTTGACCATACACAACAACAACAACAAGGAAACTTAGGTCCCTGAATTGTGCAAATGATTTTCTTTCAGCTATTATTAAGAGTGGTAGTGTTGCACTGTAGGATATGCACCGGACTGCTAAGCATAAGGTGAGTTAGAACCCAGAATCTGCTCCTCAGAAACTCTACACAGGGTCGCTATGAGTTGGAATTGATTCAAGTTAACCACAACTAACAGAAAGGTAGGTGGTTCAAACCCACCTAGCAGTACCACATAAAAAGACCTGGCAACCTAAATCTTATGAAACTTAACTCTATCACACATGAGGATATGAGCTAGAGTCAACTTGATGACAGTATTTGTTTTTTAGAAGGAGATTTAGCTAAACTGAACCAAAATGGAAACAGACTCTGGATTCTCTTCTGGATATATCTATTTCCAAAATTTT
>NW_006408533.1:24952035-24962717 GCF_000296735.1 Chrysochloris asiatica | reverse complement strand
AGTATTCATTTATATGTGGTTCAGAGTTCTGGGACCATCCCCTGAACCTGCTTGGTCGGGTATTCTGTGTTGTTGTTGGCATATGCGTCCATCTGATCTGCCAACTTGTTTGTTCTCCCTCCAATTTTTTAGGATGAGAACTGCACGAAGACAATTTAGGAAAAAAGTCAAAATAGACTAATTTTTTTCTTACTAAAAATATGGCTGTACTGTCTAACATTCAAAGATGTCACCTTCAGGATTCAGGTGTGCCTTATCTAAGGAGGCCAGGTGGTGGTGTAGGATAAGCATTAGGAGCACTAATCACAACGTCAGCAGTTCAAATCATCAGCCACTCTGTGGGAGAAAGATGAGATTTTCTGCTCCCAAAAATACATGATGATGATGTTAGGTGCCATCAAAAGGGTTCCAACACATAACAAAAGAACTTAACACTGTCCTGTCTTATACTAACTTCACAATACTTTTTAAACTTGAGCCCAATGCTGCTGCCACTGTGCCAATTCATCTCGTTAGGGTTCTTTCTTTGTGTATGGGTGTCGCCCTTGACTTCATCCAGCATTATATTCTTCTGCAGGGACAAGTTTCTTCAGATAATATGTCCAAAGTATGAAAGACAACGTCTCTGCCTTCTAAGGAGAAATCTGGCTTAGAATTCTTCCAACATAGATTTGTTTGTTCTTCCGGCAGTTCATGCATTTTCAATATTCTCCTGTAGCACCATAACTCAAATGCATAAATCCTTCTTTAGTTTTCCTTATTCATTGTCCAACTTTCACATGTGTTTCCAGGTCATTAAAAATACCATGACATGGGTCAGGCACACCTTAGTCCTCAAATTGACATTTTCACTCTTGAACAATTTAAAGATGCCTTATGCAACAGATTTGTCCCATGCAACATATCATTTGATTTCTTGATTGCTGCTTCCATTAGTGTTGACACTAGATACAAACAAAATGAGTTAATTGAAAACTTCAATCTATTTGCATTTGTTGTTGTTGTTGTTGTTAAGTGCCATCGAGTCGGGTCCGACCCATAGCGACCCTGTACAGGGTTTCCGAGGGTATACATCTTTACGGGAGTAGAAAGCCTCATCTTTCTCCCGCGGAGCGGCTGGTAGTTTCGAACCGCTGACCTTAAGGTTCGCAGCCCGATTCGTAACCACTACGCTACCAGAGCTCCTTAACATGTTATTATTGATTGGTCCATTGGTGAGGATTTTTGTTTTCTGTACATTGAGATGTAACCCATACTGAAAGCTATGATCTTTGATCTTTATCAGTAAGTATTTTAAGTCCTAGTCAGTTTCAGTAAGCAAGGTTGTATCATCTGCACATCAAAGGTTGTTAATGAGCCTTCCACCAATACTGATGCCATGGTGGGTTTTGTTTTTGCTTTTTTTTTTCATAGAATCCAACTTCTCTGATTATTTGTTCAACATACAGATTGAATAAACATGGTAAAATAATACAACCCTGGCACATACATTTCCTAATTTTAAACCATTCAGTGTCCCCTTGTTTTGTTTGAACAACTACCTGTTGGTCTATGTACAGGTTACTCATGAACACAATGAAATATTCTGGAATACTCATTCTCTGCAATGCTGTCCATAGTTTGTCATGATCCACACAATGGAAAGCCTTTGCATAGTTAATACAACACAGGTAACATCTTTCGGGTATTCTCTACTTTTAGCCAAGATCCATCTGACATTAGCAATGAAATCGTCATCTGAATCTGGCTTGAACATCTGGCTCCTCCTCGTCAATGTAATATTGCAGTCATTTTAAAATTACCTTTAGCACATTTTTACTTGCATGGAATATTATTGATATTGTCCAATGGTTTCCACTTTCAGTAGGATCACCTTTCTTTGGAATGAGCACAAATACGGATCTCTTCCAAACAGTTGGCCAGGTACCTGTATCTTCCAAATCTATTAGCATGGTTAAATTAGTGTCTCCAGTACTGCATCAGTTTGTTGAAAGATTTCAATTTGTGTTCCATCAGTTCAAAGAGCCTTATTCTTTGCCAACACCTTTAGTGTACATTGGACTTCCTCCTTCGGTACCATTGGCTCTTGATCCTATGTTATCACTTGAAATGGTTGAACATCAACCATTTCTCTCTGGTACAGTGTTTCTATGTATTCTTCTATTTTCTTTAGATGGTTTCTGCATCATTCAATATTTTGCCCAATTTATTGATTAACAGCAACAGAATATTGTTAGATATAGTGCCAGAAAATGAGCCCCTCAGGTTGGAAGGCACTCAAAATGTGACTGGGGAAGATCTGCCTCCTCAAAGCAGAGTTGATTGGGATGACATGCTCTTGGGACCTTCATTTGCTGATGGGCACAACACAAAATGAAGAGAAACAGATGTAAACATCCATTACTAATCAGAACTTGAAATGTACAAAGTATGATTCTAGGAAAATTGTCAAAAATGAAATGGAATACATAAACATAGATATCCTAGGTATTAATGAGCTGAAATGGACTGGTATCGGCCATTGTGAATCTGACAATCAAATGGTTTACTATGTTGAGAATGACAAATTGAAGAGAAATGGCGCCACATTCATTGTCAAAAAGAACATATAAATAACTGCCCTGGAAGTACAATGCTGTCTGTGATAGGATAGTATCCATTTGCCTACAGGGAAGACCAGTTAACATCATTATTATTCAAATTTACTCACCAACCACTAATGCCAGTAAGGATGAAATAGAAGAATTCTACAAAACTTCTTAAATTTGAAATTGATCAAACATGCAATGCATATTGGTTGATAATCACTGGCAATTGGGATGCAAAGGTTAGAAACAAAAAGGAAGGTTCAGAAGTTGTAAAATATGACCTTTGTGATAGAAATGATGCTGGAGAGATCGCATGATAGATTTCTGCAAAATCAATGATCTATTCATATCAAATGCATTTTTAAAATAGCATAAGAGATGACTATACACATGGACCTCACCAGATGATGTACATAGAAATCAAATTGACTACATCTGTGGAAAGGGAAGGTTCAAAAGCTCTGTATCGTCAGCAAAAACAAGGCCAGGGGCATATTTTGGAACAGACAATGCATTGCTCATATGCCAATTCAGACTGAAGCTGAAGAAAATGAAAATAAATCCATGAGAGCCAAAACATGACCTTGAATATATCCCAACTGTAACATCATGAATATCATAAAAGAAGAAAGAAAAAAATTCATTAAAAAGGCAAGAAAGAAGGAAAAAGTCAAAATGGATGTTAGAAGAGACTCTGAAACTTACTCTCCAGCAGACTGATGCTAAAACAAATTGAAGAATTGAGGAGGTACAA
The DNA here is from genome assembly GCF_000296735.1 of Chrysochloris asiatica. NCBI lineage: Eukaryota > Metazoa > Chordata > Mammalia > Afrosoricida > Chrysochloridae > Chrysochloris > Chrysochloris asiatica. The sequence goes on along the minus strand of NW_006408533.1, from coordinate 24,959,375 downwards.
GAGCTGACAGAAAACTTAAAAGGTCAGCTTCAGAAGACAAATTCAAATATTATAACAATGTGTGCAAAAATTATGGAGTTAGAAAACCAAAAGGGAAGAACATGCTCGGCATTTCTCAAGCTGAGGGAACTGAAGAAAAAAATCAAAGATTGGCTTTCATTATTGAAGGATTCGCTGGGCAAATTATTGAATGATGTAGAAAGCATCAAAAGAAGATGGAAGGAATACACAGAATCACTGTACCTAAAGAAAATGTTCAATGTTCAACCATTTCAAGAGGTAGCATATAATCAAGAGATAATGATACTGAAAGAAGTCCAAGTTGCATTGAAGGAATTGGCAAAGAACAAGGCACTGGGAATTGAGGGAATGCAAATTGAAATCTTTCAACAAAATGAGGTGGCACTGGAGGCACTCACTCATCTATGCCACAACATTTGGAAGACAACTTTCTGGCCAGTTGATGGCAGGAGCTCCATATTAACACCCATTCAAAAGAGAGGTGACCCAACGGAATGCAGAAATCTACAGACACTATCTGTGATATCCCATTAGAGTAATGTTTTACTAAAAATAATACAGAGAAGGCTGCAACCATACATTTACAGAGAACTTCCAGGGGTTCAAGCCAGATTCAGAAGAGGACCAGGAATGAGGGAAATCATTGCTGATATCCAATGGATCTTGACTGAAAGCAGACAATACCAGAAAGACGTTTACCTGTGTTTTATTGACTACACAAAGGCTTCCGATTGTGTGGATCATGACAAGCTGTGAACAATATTGTGAAGTATTAGTATTCCTGAACACTTAATTGTGCTCATGAGGAACCTGTACAAGGATCAAGAGGCAGTTGTTTGAATAGAACATGGGAACACTGAATGGTTTAAAATTAGAAAAGGTGTACAACAGGGTTATATTCTTTCACCATACATATTTAACCTGTTTGCTGAGCAAATAATCTGAGAAGCTGGGTTATATGAAGAAAAACATGGCATCAGGATTGGAGGAAGACTTATTATCAACCTGCAATATGCAGATGATATAACCTTGCTTGCTGAAAGTGAAGAGGACTTAAAAAACTTACTGATGAAGATCAAAGACCACAGTCTTTGGTATGGATTGCATCGCAATGTAAAGAAAACAAAAATCCTCACCACTGGACCAATAGACAACATTGTTATCAATGGAGAAAAAATTAAAGTTGTCAAGGACTTCATTTTTACTGGATCAACCATTAACATTCTTGGAAGCAGAAGTCAAGCAATCAAATGATGAATTGCATTAAGTAAATCTGCTGCACAAGACATTTTTCAAGTGTTGAAGAGCAAAGATGTCAGCTTGAGGACTAAAGTGAGCCTGACCCAAGCCACTGTATTTTCAATCACCTCATATGCATGCGAAAGCTGGACAGTGAATAAGGAAGACCATAAAATAATTGATGCTTTTGAGTTATGGTATTGGAGGAAAATATTCAAAGTGCCATGGACTCCCAAAAGAACAAACAGATCTGTGTTGGAAGAAGTGCAGTCAGAGTGCTACTTGGAGGCCAAGATGGCCAAACTTCGTCTTTTATACTCCGGACATATTGCCCGGAGGGAGACCAGTCACTGGAGAAGGAGATCATGTTTGGTAGAGTGGAGGGTCAGAGAAAAACAGGAAGACCCCAAGGAGATGAACTGGCAAAATGGTAGTATCAATGGGCTCAAGTGTGGCAACAATTGTGAAGTTCCTCTAGGACTAGGCAGTGTTTTGTTTTGTTGTGCATAGGGATCTTATGAGTTGGTACCAACTCTATGGCACCTAATAACAACAACAAAGGGTCTAGTAGCTCAGGCTCCATTCCATTGGTTCTCACAAATTTGTCTCTCTTGAAGGGGAGCAGACTGGCACTTTAGTTGCCCAGGCATCATTCTGTTTGACTTCCTTCTTTTTCTGATCATTTTCCTTCACTTGGTTCAGGAAGCTATCTTGGTTCTTAGGGTGCTTAAAATGCTCAATGAGCACATTAATTTTCTTGGCAAGAATCTTGCTATTGACTTGCTTGTTCACAACAATGCCGACAGCATACACATTGTAGACTCTTCTGGTTTTGCCACGGTCACAATTGTGAGTCATACCTTTTTGAACTGTGCCCATTCCCTTGATATTAACATATTGCCTTTCTTGTAGATTCACATGTTTGTGTCCAAAGTAACAACCCATGTTTTCTGAAAGGACTGGGAAAGATATAGTGGATGATCCACTTCTTTTCCTTTGTGTTTGTCATTTTAGTGGAATACTGCAGGATGGTGGCTCCAGCCAAAAGGCTTGATGTATCATTTTAATTATGTCATTGATGAAGAATATTGACTATACTATGTATGGACTTCCAGGAAAATGAGAAAACATGTATTAGAAGTACAGCCACAATGTTCCTTAGAATTGAAGAAGTCAAGACTTCAACTCACACATTTGGACACATTATCAGGAGGAACTGTGCCTGGAAAAGGATATCATGCTTAGTAAAGTTGAGGATCAGAGAAAAAAGAGTAACACCCTCAATGGATTGATTTAATGGATTCAACAATAGGCTCAAAAATAGCATTAATAATGAGGACGGTGTTTTGATCTGTTGTCCATAGGGTTTCTGTGAATAGAAACTGATTCCATGGCACTTAACAAGATAACAACCATATTCAGGGAGCGGAGAAAATTTGAGTTGATACCTTCCTGTAAACCAACAACTTTCAGTATATATTTGTTGTTGTTGTTAGGTGCCATCGAGTCAGTACCGACTCATAGTGACCTTATGCACAGCAGAACGAAACACTGCCAGTCCCGGGACAACCTCACCACAGTTGCCATGCTTGAATCCTTCGATGCTGCCACTTGGCCAATCAATCTCATTAGGGGGTCTTCCTCTTTTTCTCTGACCCTTCACCTTACCAAACATGATATCCTTCTCCAGTGACTGGTCCCTCCTGACAATATGTCCGAAGTATAAGAGATGAAGTTTGGCCATCTTGGCCTCCAAGAAGCACTCTGACTGCACTTCTTCCAAAACAGATCTGTTGGTTCTTTTGGCAGCCCATGGTACTTTCAATATTCTCCTCCAGCACCATAACTCAAAGGCATCAATTCTTCTACAGTCTTCCTTATTCACTGTCCAACTTTTGCATGCATATGAGGTTATTGAAAATACCATGGCTTGGGTCAGGTGCACCTTAGTCCTCAAGCTGATATCTTTGTTCTTCAACACGTTAAAAAGCTATTGTGCAGCAGATTTGCCTAATGCAATACATCGTTTGATTTCTTCACTGCTCCTTCAATAAGTGTTGATAGTTGATCCAAGAAGAATGAAGTCCTTGACAACTTCAATCTTTTCTCCAATGATAAGAATGTTGTTTATTGGTCTAGTGGTGAGGATTTTTGTTTCCTTTACATTGAGATGTAACCCATACCGAAAGCTGTGCTCTTTGATCTTCATCAGTAAATGTTTTAAGTCCTCTTCCCTTTCAGTAAGGAAGGTTGTATCATCTGCATATCGCAGGTTGTTAATGAGTCTTCCTCCAATCCCAATTCCATGTTTTTCTTCATAGAACCCAGCTTCTCGGATTATTTGCTCAGCATACAGGTTAAATAAGTATGGTGAAAGAATACAACCTTGTCGCACACCTTTTTAAATTTTAAACCATTCGGTATTCCATTGTTCTATTTGAACAACTGCTTCTTGGTCCAGGTCCAGGTTCTTCATGAGCACAATCAAGTGTTCCAGAATACTCACTTTGCAATGTTGTCCATAGCTTGTCATGATCCACATAATCAAAAGCCTTAGCATAGTCAATAAAGCATAGGTAAACATCTTTTTGATATTCTCTGCTTTCAGTCAGGATCCATTGGATATCAGCAATGATATCCCTCGTTCCACGGCCTCTTCTGAATCTGGCTTGAACCTCAGGAAGTTATCTGTCAATGTAAATTTGCAGCTGTTTCTGTACTACCTTTAGCAAAACTTTACTCGCATGGGATATCAAAGAGATTGTCCTATGATTTCCACATTCTGTTGGGTCACCTCTCTGTGGAATGGGCACAAATATGGATCTCTTCCAATCAGTCAGTCAGATAGTTGTCTTCCAAATTTCTTGGCAGAGATCAGTGAGTGCCTCCTGTACCACCTCACTTCCTTGAAATATTTCAATTTTTATTCCATCAATTCATGATGCCTTATTCTTTGCCAAGAAGTAAATGCCTAAGTTAAACTGTTTTAATTATATTGAAAACTTTAAAATGTGTTTTTGAAAATAAAGGTTACTAATCTTTTCACAATATAATGAAAAATGATTTCAGGATATTGACGTCTATCATCTTTTAAAGGGAGAGATTTTGAGGTGTTTAAGTAACAAATTCAAAATAATGTAATAAGTATATTCAAATATCCTATAATGCTATCTATTAATGAGACTTAATCAAAGATGAGATGTGATTATAGAACAATAGCAGTTAGGAAAGTTAGGAATAGACAAGGAGAAAGAAGGAAGAACAATTATGTTCATTTTACATGGATGGAGTCTGAAGTTACTGTCAAGACTCCTGAACAATAGAAGTAACCAGATATTCTGAGTGGGGCAGCCTCAGAGTAACAGCTACCTGTCCTGATTGGTAGACAAATATGAAGAAGACAAGTGAACCTGTTTAAGGAAAAAATATATATATCCCCAAATAAAAGGTTCTTAATCATCGACCATTCCTGTAAGTATTACTACTAGACAATTGTCCAGTGCAATCACTGGGAGCTATGAGGTAATGGATGGCAGCAGAATGTGTGTAAATAGAAAAAGAACCTGGATGATTATACTACTTGAGCCCAAAATATTGTGTAACAACTTGGTTCCATATGTAAATTCCTTAGGTCATAGAACAGTTGGGGAAAATGTATGATACATATTTCAACCAACAGCAATGTGAATATTAGATTAGACGTGACAGTGAAGCTGGAGACCTGGAGTCAGCGCAACAGCAATGGGTTTCTGCTTAGCCTCACTTGGTAAAGAATATATGGTCATCTTAATCTCCTTTACCTAAAATAACCCCCAACCCCAGTCCTCTCTCTTCAGAAGTTACTCATTCTATTTTACCAATTATTTTTAAATTGATTATGACAAATAACATCATATACTTTCACATACTATAAATAGATTGTTTCTTTGTATTGGCCAAAGTCAGTTTGGCTACTGATGCACATAGTTAACCAACATTTACACCATTATCAAAGACCGATACCGTTATAGCCACTTAAGTGTCCTAGTGCCTTAGCAGAGTGCGTTGAAGAATTAGTTGCTGAATAAATTAATAAGTATTAGATAAAATTATGTATATAAAATAACTTTTTATAAAAAAGGTTAATATTTTCCAATGAAGAGCTGAAAAACGGAGGAAAAGAAGATTACTGTTTAACAGTAATTCAGCAATTCTCTTTTAACTGCCTTATAGTGTTTGGTATTTAATCCCACTCTGAATTAATCTTTCCATATTATCATCATCATAAATAAATATTTGTTAAATATCTACCAGGTAAGTATTTTGAAAGCTATAAATATAGTCAAGACATATTGTGTCTCTAAGTCTGGGTGCATGCTATTGTTTAACAAAGAGAATGGCTCTAGAAACTTTACCTAAATGTGGAAAAAGATTCATGGTGAATTCAATTATAGAATGATTGGTTAATTCCTATCGCTTGTTTTAGCTATTAAGTTTTCCACACAGACTTTATAGATGTCCTAATGAAAACCCTGCCAGGATTTCAGTGTAATGAGATTTGTATTAAAACCTTATAAGGAAAGTCCTACAAAGGAAGGTCACTGCCATTTGTTCTTATTATATGTCTAGAACACAAAGGAAAGAGAAGAAAGGTCTTGATTTCTAGTCAAGCCATTTTTCTGTGATTGTGATGTTTTGGTTTACAAGGATACTGGTTGTAAAGCTTCTCAAGTTTCAACAATGTGGACACTGTTGTATTATAGCTTATGTTAAGCTTGTGCACAATGTTGTGTATTATTGCATCTCCTATCCTGTGAGTGGCATATATTTAGAGAGACATTGCCAAAGCCCCAGGATAAACACAGCCTTAAAAATCTTCTACTCCAATATATAAACTGCTTGTTCCCTCAAGCTAAGCCTTCCTGGAATACTCTATGCTTTATTGATTTTCCTCTTCTCTGAGCTCCCAAGGCTCTTAAAGTCAGGATCACCCATTAAGGATGTTTTCATATACCATCTTGCACTATTAACTAATTGTTTCACGTATATTGTTTCACGTATATTAGTGCCTCATAGGTAGAAACCTTTCCTCTTCTAACTACTCATCATCAAGAAAATCCTAGAACTGTTACTGACCCAAATGATCTATTGACTGAACGGTCAATTGATTTAAATGGACTTAAATACCAGAATTAAAAATTATCTCTTAAATTTGGATTATTTCTGTTTCTTTTTTAAACTTCTTATTGTGAATTGAGTGAAGGTTTACAGAACCTTCATCAGTTTTACATTCAACAAAACAAACACTTCACTTTATGTCAATGTTTACAATCCCCTCAATGTTGCATCATGCATCGTACCTCTTGTGTTTCTCGCTCCCGTTCTGCCTTCATTCCCAACCCTTCTAGACTTTGTTCTTGAGTAAATGTGATCCTTTTGATCTTGAATGGTTGGCCATTCTATAGCATACATACTTCACTAGTGTTGTTGGCCCCTTATATACCTACCTACTAGTTGGCTGAAAACTGAGCCACAGGGATTAGCTCAGTTCCAGACCTTGAAAGGTGAACAAATACCACCAGTCTCTATCTGACCAGTAGGAGTCTTTTTATGATTTTGCATTTTGTTCTGCATTTTCCCCCACTCTACCCAAGACCTTGAGAACATTTGGTTGTGGTAACCATTTACCATATCTTTCTCTTGGTATCAGGGTCATAGGGACTGATATTTACTCTTGTTTCCTCCATACTGGAAGAGATCAATAGTTGTACCTTCACTTTATGAGATGGCTACTCATGAGTTTTAAGAACCCTCTAGAATATAAAACCAAAGCAGGATATAAAACATTGTCTTTGTTGACTATGTTATATCAATTGTGAGTATGTCTGATTCTCACTGGATTTTGCTAGGAGAGTGATACAATGAAGGATCAAGGATCAGAAATTAATACCATAAATATTATCTAGCTGCCAGAGTCCTAGTTTTGTTCAATTTTTGTTTGAAATGGGATTGTCTCTCTAGGGAAATGTTTTGAGTAAATGAACACTGGAGATAATCCAAGGCTCAAAAAATTGTTATTGATATTTTAATAATATTTATTA
>NW_006408533.1:24861499-24951910 GCF_000296735.1 Chrysochloris asiatica | reverse complement strand
TATTTTATATTGATTTTTTAAAAAGATCTCAACTAACATTACCAGATTTAGTGTTTACTTCCATGTAAAAGAAAAACTACAAAAAACCTTGCAAATGTTCAAGTCTTCAAAGTCAAGTAAAATCTGTATGTTAAAAGAAAATTTGGCAGTTTGAACCCTCCCATTATCTCCCTGGAATTAAGATCTAGCAGTCTACTCCCATGAAGATTGTTGTGTTGTTATGAAATGTCATTGAGTTGGTTTTGACTTATAGAAACCCTGTATAGGGTTCCCAAGGAGAAGATGGTGGATTTGAGCCACAGACCTTCTTTGACCATCAAAGTAGTTCAGTGTTTATCGTACAATATCACACTAGGACTCCTCTATAATATTACAGTTGAGAAAGCCCTATGAGGTGGTTCTACTCTGTCACAAAGTATAACTAGGAGCCAAAATGTATTAATTGATAGCAAACAATCATAATAGCAACATTCTTAACTGGACATATAAATGACTGTTTATGGTTCTGTGTTGGACACCTTATGGTAAAGGTATATATAAGGTTTGGTGAAACAGTGGCAAGCTTGATGTGAGAGGAATCTTAACCAGATGAGGAATTAAAAGAAAAATATTTTAATAAGGGGGTACTTAAACAGAATTATGGCTGAAGTTATGAGAACAAACAGGCATATTGAGGTATCTAGGGAATAGGAATTCTTGGAAGTTGATACTATACTTCTGTTGGAAGAAGCAAAGGAGGAAATAATGTTACTGGTATTCAATGAGAGCAGGAACCATGGAGAAGGGGTCACATTGCAGGCACTGAAGTCATGGATGCTTGCCGCTACTGCAAGAGTTGTTCTGAAGCAAGAATTGGCAGAGTTGGAACCTATCTCCACTCCTGCCATTTGATATTCTATTTGTGATGTCCTTTAACTTAATTGAGACCCCTGGGATTGCTGCTGTAGCCACATAGTTGACAGTTCATACCCACCAGCCAGTCTTTAGGAGAAAGACTAGGTTTTCTGCTCTGGTAAAGATTTACAGCCTCAGAGACTCTACATATATAGGTTTTCTATGAGTTGGAATAGACATAATGATAGTGGAATTCTGTTTTTGTTTTGGGTTTTTGTTTGTTTGTTTGTTTGACTTAATTGGAAACTAGTCAGTAACCAGTATCTACTGAAGTCCATTAAGGGGACTTACCAGATCCCAGAGGATGTCTTTAAAAGCTAGATAGCAGATAGGAAACAGGGCAGATGAAAAATGACCAGTTCAGTGCACTCTCATTGCCCTGCAGCATTCATTCTTACCAGTAGCTTAGGTAACACAACTCTCATTTCCAATAAATATAACCCAAACCCACTGCCATCAAATTGGTTCTGACTCACAGAGACCCTATACAGGGTTTCAGAGCTGTAAATCTTTCTGCAAGCACACAGACTTACCTTTATCTTGAGGAGTGACTGTAGGTTTGAACTTCTAACCTTTCAGTTTGCAGAATGCCTACCCACAGTGCCACCAGGGCGCCTTCCAATATATATTTGTTGTTAAGTGCCATCTTCTTGGCTCAGACACATAACAAACCTGTATAGGATTTCCAAGGAGTGGCTGGTGGGTTTGAACCACCAACTTTTAGGTTAACAGTCCAGTGCTTATCAAATAGCGTGAAACCAGGACTCTTACAAAATATATAGGGAGGAATAAAGTCCCATGAACAACTTTATTATTTAAGGGGATATATATTTAGTACTAATACCAAATTGTTCCTGAATTGTAATGTTAGCTACCATCAACAGTTTTTACACAAAGTAATCAGAATTAAAGGTTACCAAAACAAAACAAAATTAATGTAAGGTAGGAGGTCTGTTGGTGTAGTAGTTATGGGTCAGGCTGCTAACCCCAAGGTCATCAATGTGAAACTACCAGTTGTTCCATGGGAGAAAGATGAGGCTTTCTGTTCCTGTAAAGATTTACAACCTTGAAAACCATACACAAGGTCACTATGAGTCAGAACCGACTCCACAACACCCCCACCCCCCACTGAGCACTAATACTGCTCTTTAGCTGGCCATCAGGTTGACATTAATAATTATAACTTTCTTCTCCAGAAAAACTATTCCATTTTACCCTTACCCTTGACCTTACCTGTCCAGTATTCCTTAACTGTTGGGATGATCTACACCTGAGATCTTAGTAGATCTTAGTCTTTAGTGGCTTTGTTTTCATTGGGTTGAAAAATTTTTCCATAATGTGGTAATAAGATATTACTGAGGAATATCATCGAAGAATTCTCTGGGTTCAAGATTTAGCCTCCCTTGTCCTAATTGCGTACTTTCCCCCGATTATTAGTTAAGTGACTATAGAACCAAAAATAGCCAGAGACAAATTTCAATTTCCAATGAAACCCTGGAGTACTGGTGTGGAGTTGTAGGATAAGCATTAGACTGCTAACTGCAAGGTGAGCAGTTCAAATCCACCAGTTGCTTCTTGAAAACCCTATACAGAGTCATTATGGGTAAGAACCCACTCAGCAGTGCTTAAAAACAACAATTGCAACATGGTTATATTATCTATTATATGTAGATCGCTCTTAATAGACTAGATTATGTTGTTGCAATAATTATGTGTTTCTGTGCTACATAGCCATTGCAGGTTAGCTAGAGCTCTGTTCCACATACCTGTAGTTTTCATTTCAGGGCCTAGGTTAATAAAGCAGTGATTAAGCATTATTGGTCATTGTGGTAGAAGAAAAAGAGAAGATGTTGAACTATTAACTGATATTTTAGACCAGCGATACATCTATCTTCTGTTCACATTTCATTACTAAAGTAAATTACAAGAGCAAATCTGACATAAATGATGCAAAAAAATATAATCCTCATCCAGGGTGAGACAGTGAAGATTTTTAGGTTGTAATACAGTCCACCAAGTTCACTGATTCCCAAATTTCTGGAATCGGTAGCAAATTCTTGAATCTGAGGCATCTAACTATGGGGATAATGATACAATGTATTGGTTGCTGGGATATACATTTCACAACCTGCAGAAGAGCACCCCGACTTTGCAGGTTGCTGTTTCCTGGATGGCCTCTTTGATCTACCTAATACATGAATGGTCTCTCTTAGTTATCTAGTCCTTTTAACAGAAATAGCGCAAGTGGGTGACTTTCACAAACAGAAATTTATATTCTCACAGTTTGTTGTTAAGTGCCATGAAGATGGTTCTGACCCATAGCGACCCTGAATTAGGTTTCCGAGGAGAAGCTGGTGCACTTGAACTCCCAACCTTGCAGTTCAGACAGCTTTGCAGTCTGACACATTAATCCATAGTGCCACACCAGGACCTCTCACCATTTGTTATTGTTGTTGCTAAGTGCCCTCGAGTCGATTCCGACCCATAGTGACCCTGTATAGGGTTTCCAAGGAGTAACTGGTGAACTTGAACTTCCAAACTTGCGATTCAAACAACTTTACAATCTGGTGCATTAACCCACAGCACCACACCAGCACTCATAGTTTAGGAGGCCATAAATCTAAATTTAGGGCAGAGGCTCTAGGGTAAGTCATTTTTTGTTAACTTTGGGTAAAAGTTCCTTGACTCTCTAATCAGCTGTTTCTCAGTTCCTTGGTGATCTTCATGTTGTGCAACATCTATCTTCCTCATCTGTACTTCCTTACTTCTGTGCCTAACTTGACCTTTTTTATATCAAAAGTTATTGATTTAAGATACACCCAACCTTTAAAGGAGCTCTGGTAGTGTAGTGGGTAGGAATCGGGCTGTGAACCTCAAGGTTGGCAGTTCGAAACTACCAGCCACTCCACGGGAGAAAGATGAAGCTTTCTGCTCCTGTAAAGATTTGCAGCCTCCAAAACCCTGTGCAGGGTCTCTATGAGTTGGAACCAACTCCATGGTACTTAACAACAACAATAACAACTACCTTTATATTGCTCCATTAGCATAACAAATAAAACAAAACCATGTGCCCAAATGGGATTGCATCCACAAATAAAGTAGTTAGGATTTGAACACATAGATTGGGGAGACACAAATTAATCCATAGCAGGTGGTAAAGAGGTGTCTTGCTGGTTTTCCTCCTCCTGCAATACCATTCCCTAATTCAACCTCCCAGATTCACTTTTTGTTCTTTAACTGAGGAGACCAACTTTTATAGCTTGCTTTATTTATTCCTTTTCAGGTGAATTTGGCCAATAGGAACACTAAAAGAAAATCCATCTAAAAGTGCAGAGAAAAAGCTGGAGTTATTTCTTCCACTTTGGTTAAATTCTCCTTGAAATGACAGAAAGGTCTTCATGTACAAGGTCTGTGCTATGTGCAGCCTCTATTTCTTCTTAATAACCACATGCTGCTTAATGATCATGTTTCTAATTAATTAATTGGTGAAATTTATAAAACATTGGTTGTAGAAATTTATTGGGTTGTGGAGGACAGAAAACTGTTTTTATGTGCTCACTGAAGTTATCATTTGTCCATATTTTTAAATGCCACTGAGCCGTTTCCAACCCATAGCGACCCTGTATAAGGTTTTCGAGGCGTGGCTGGTGAGCTTGAACTGCCAACCTTGCTATTTAACCCAACTTTTCAGTTGAGTGTATTAACCCACAGCACCACACCAGGTCTCCTTGATCATAGTATATTGGATATAAGTATAATGTTCCTTGGAAGTGAGGATAGCAAGAATCCAATTTGCTTTCTTTGGACATGTCATGAGGAAAGACCAAGAAAAGGACACCATGTATGGTAAAGTAGAGGGCCTATGAAATGAGGAAACCCCTGAATGAGATAGATTGACACAATAGTCACAACAATGACCTTAAATTCACCAGTGGTCAAAGTTGAGTAACATTTTGTTCAGTTATATGTAAGGTCACCATAATTTGGAGCTGATTCAATGGCAACAGTGTTGTGTCTATTGGCATATTTTGACTTAAATTACTTGAACATTCTTATTTCCTCACACACACAGATTACCTTAAAGGCGGTCTCCAGATCCAAAGTACCCACTGGAGTTCTGGGATAAGAATTATACCTAATGTTCATGATATCAACCATTCCATTGGCGGTATGTCTTTTCATCCTGATCAATTCATACATATGAGACATTTGCACAGTGTTGGCAATAGTGAAATCTACAATAGGAAAAGTTCCATCATGATGGGTCCTCGCTGGCTCAAAATGTGTCTAAAAGGAATGGAAAATTTTTCAAGAATACTCCCAGGGTCATATATTTCACTATACAAAGAGTAATGTAGATATTCTATCTGATCACTTAAAGAACAGGATAGTTAGACATGGGTCACCAGCCTGGAATGATATCTCTTTAGTCCTGCTTGCTTATGTTTCAGAGTGGAAGGCACACTGGTTTTTTCCAAAGCCCAAAGATACTAGCAGAAGGGAAGGAAATGGGAGTAAGTATGGTTGTTGACCATCTGAAGGTCGACTTCCTCTTACTTACACTTATAAGGGGGACACGCAGGGATGGAAACATGTCTTTATTTACCTTTAAACAATATCATACCTACTCATAGCACTCAAGTAAATCCCATTCTGGTCTTCTGGTCAAGGCACTATTCCATTCCTCTTAATTTTCTTAGTAAAATAACTGAACATGATTCAGAATATCTGGTTTTCAGATGAATTCATGATATATTTTCATTTTGATGTGTCTAAGCTCTATGCTGCACAGTGGTTCCATAGGATAAGCACTGGATTGTGAACCACAATATCCACAGTTTAAGGCTACTCTGTATTGCATTGGGCAAGATGGCTTTCAGTGTTGAAGAGCAAAGAGGTCAACTTGAGGACTAAGGTGCACCTGACCTAAGCCATGGTATTTTCAATGTGAAAGCTGGACATATGCATGTGAAAGCTGGACAGTTAATAAGGAAGACTGTAGAAGAATTGATGCATTTGAGTTATGGCGCTGGAGGAGAATATTGAAAGTACCATGGGCTGCCAAAAGAACCAATAGATCTGTGTTGGAAATACAGCCAGAGTGCTCCTTGGAAGCCAGGATGGCCAGACATCATCTCTCATACTTTGGACATATTGTCAGGAGGGACCAGTCACTGGAGAAGGATATCATGTTTGGTAAAGTGGAGGGTGGGATACAAAGAGAAAGACCCCAGAGGTATGGATTGGCACAGCGGCAGCAACCATGGGCTCAAATGTAGCAATAATTTTGAAGTTGGCCCAGTACCAGGCAATGTTTCATTCTGTTGTGCATAGGGTTGTTATGAGTCAGTATCGACTCAATGACACCTAACAATGACACTTAACAACAACATCGCTTCATGGAGGAAAGAACTTAACAACAACAAAAAGCTGTATTTTGGTTTTATTAACTTAAGTAAAGAATACATTTTATTTCCTTATTTACAAATATTTTCTTACTATAGATTATCATATATTTGACTTCCTACAAAATATGCTTTTTATGAGATATTCTTGCTTTAGAGTCTCCTTTTGAAACTTTTTATAAGCAACTTTGAGTTTTTTATAAGCAACTTATGTATTTTTTTGTTGCTATTGTTGTTATGTGCCATGGAGTCGGTTCTGACTCATAGCGACCCTGTACAGGGTTTCCAAGGCTGTAAATCTTTATGGGAGCAGAATGCCTCATCTTTCTCCCATGGAACAGCTGGTAGTTTCAAACTGCTAACCTTGCGGTTCGCAGCCCGATTCGTAGCCACTACGCTACCAGAGCTCCTGTATAGGGTTTCCAAGACTTTTAAATCTTTGTAGAAGCAGAAAGCCTCATCTTTCCTCCATAGAGTGATGTTGTTTTTGTTGTTATTAGGTGTCATCGAGTTGGTATTGACTCATAACAACCCTATGCACAACAGAACGAAACACTACCCGATACTGAGCCAACCTCACAATTGTTGCCACCTTTGCGCCCACGGTTGCTGCCACTGTATGTTTTTAGCAGTTTGGAAATATCAAACTTTTTGCTGTTACCAGTTATCATCAGATGAAACAAGATTCTTTAAAGGAGTAGGACTAGAAGAATCACTTGGGAGGTGGGTAGATCGGAGCAGTTGTTTGAGAAAGTATAAACAAATGCCGGAAGCAATGTTAATTAGTTGCTGTTGAGTCACTTCTGGATTCTGTTTCCCTACATGAGACACATTCGAACTCTGGATCATAAAGTTTCCAATATCTGATTCCTCACAAATTGCCAGGTCTTTCTTCCAAGGTGTGTCTTCATGTACTTGAACCTCCAACGTTTCAGTTAACAACTAAGCATGTTAACTGTTTTCAACACCCAGGCATGTATAAAAGTTATAATGAGGCATTATAGACTTGCTGGACTCCTGGTGTAGCACTGTAGGATCAGCACTAGACTGCAAACCACAAGGTCAGCAGTTCAAACCCACCAGCTGCCCCTTGGAAACCCTGTACAGGTTTGCTACTTAACAACAACATTGACTTGCTGGAATCCTAGTTTGATGTTGTAGAATAAGCCCTGGACTGATAGCCAGGAGATCATTAGTTCAAACCCACCAACCACTTCTAGAAAACCCTACACAGGGACACTATGAATTGGAACCAATTCCATGGCACTTAACAACAATATAGACTTGCTGCTTACCAGATTGTTTTTAGAGAATGGTTCTAATTATAACCATCTAAATAGTCCTACTTACCTGTAGAGATAATGCTTCAAAATTTCTGAAGATGATCCTGTCCAATACTGCTTAAGCAAGAGGAAAGATGTGATTCAGTGTACCTAACAATTCCTTTTATTATCACAACTTATAGACATGCATTTTTTCTCTCCCTTCTTCCCCTCCTTCTGAGAGTGTTTCCCTTCTGCCATCCTACCTGCAACAATTATCCCATTTTTCAAGATCATTTTATATACCATCCCCTCTACAGAGCCTCCCTAATTCACCCCAGTCCTGATTAATCTCTCCTCTAAACTATAAGACTTATTGCTTACAGGACTCTCTGGCTAATTAATCATATACTACTTACAATGCTTGTGTTATTATTTAACTTTTCATGCATACGTATTATCTCTCTACCTAAGAAGGGTGTTAAAAAAGTAATTTTACAAGGTCAATTCAATTTAGTGCACTAGAAACAGTACAACGGTTGTGTTCCTAACACAAAATTTGGCTGAGCAAATGGCAGCCTCACCTGTAAGCAGAATTATTTGTAATGTTTTTTGTGATTCCGGATTTCTTAATGAAGATAGTCTTGCCGTTTGATTTGTGCATGTAGAAAATGCTTCTGATGTATTAACTTGTCACTTATTAGCTCAGATGGATAGAAAGAAAGAGTTTTATCTAGCAGAAGTGTATCATCATCATGGGTGGAGAGCTATAGATGCTATATAAAAGGGGACATCACAGCAAAGTGAAGCTTGGTGAAGAAATCCAGAGACAAGGAGTGTCTGGGACGTAGGCAGTCATGCAGAGCTTTTCAGGTCTCTTTCGAAATGCATCATTACCTGAGTCTTACAAACTCCTTATCTCCAGCACAAGGAATCCTGGTAGCATAGTGGATTACAACCTGGGCTGCTAACCACAAGGTCAGCAGTTTGAATCTACCAGTTGCTCAAGGGAAGAAAGTTTAGGGATTTTTGTTCCCATAAAGATTTATAGTGTCCAAAATCCTATTTAGGGTCACAGTGAGTCAGAACCAATTCAGTAGCACAAAACCATTACCATGACATCTACCATAATCTTTTATTATGTTTCCCAGAGCTATTTAGGGTTTCAATCCAGTTATGCTGTTGTTGTTAGCTACTGACCATCAATGCTTAACTCTTGATGACACATGCATGACAGAATGAGATGCCGCCCAGTTCTATGATCTACTATTGTGATCCACAGGATTTTCTCTGGCTGATTTACAGAAGTAGATCATCAGGCTTTTTTCCTGGTTCATCTCAGTCTGGAAGCTCTGCTGAAATCTGTTTAGCGTCGTAGAAACACATAAGCTTCCAGTAGCTGTCCAGTGGTGGTTGCCCATAATACACTGGGGGAAAACCTAAAGTTAGTGATATGAAAACAACATCAATTGGCATCCTAAATTATAAAGGTTAGAGAATGTGGAAAATGAAATGATGGGTAAAATACCAAGTAAGAACTTACTCTACATAATCAATTTAGTAAGTATGAGCTAGTTTGGGACAAGTGTTATAAATACGATTTCTGAGATAGTCACTTACAAACCCAGTAAATGACCAAAGATCTTTGTTTGGTATAAGGATAAATAAAACTGTTATTCTAGAGGGGATGTATATATAAATCTATTTATAAAGCATTTAGAAAAATTGTAATAATTAATTTTGATATTTATGGTAACAATCTGCCCCATAAGAAAGTCTGTTCCTTAGCACACATTATAAATTGACTTTGCTTCAGCCCTTAATGATTTTGTTAAGCTTCCATCCTCACACCAGGTCCACACACCGGACACCACATAAAAGCAGAACTCTGGGCTCCCTCTCACTGTTCACAGCCTTAGTTCTGAGCTATTGGTCTTGACCCATTTTTTTGTGTTGCATTCCAGGTTGCTTTTGATCATCTCAGCCTCATTTCTCAGTCTCTCCTTTCTAGCACCACCTCACCTTACCCTTTATTCTTGATGTGTCGCACTACCTTTCTCAGTCCTCCCTACCCCACAGTGATGCTAACTCCACTGCCACAGATAATTCCCCTCCCCTTATGACCAGGTCCCGGGACCCCCTAGTCTCCTGTAACTTCTCCTGCTCTGTTGCTGCTGCCAGCACACCCTTATTTCATCTCAGTTTTACAATGGATACCAGGGATATTGTTAAATAGCAAACAGTTTTTTTCCTGCCATGAAGGACTATATCCTATTCTTACTTATACCCACCAGAATATATATAACAGAATTGAACACATGTTAGAGATGTCTGATAATGTACCAATATCTTACTTCAATGAGACAGAGATGAAGGTTGTACAAAAGAAAATTCCTTGTAGTTCTGCTCTGGCAATGTGACTGAATGCACTGGACTGCAAGGTCTATCTGAACTATAAGGTCAGTGATTCAAATTCACCAGTTGCCCCTCAGAAATCCTATACAGGGGTTGCTGAGTCAGAACTGACTCAACAGCACTTAATAACAATAACAACAGACTTGGGCAGTGCTAGCAAGCAGCCACTGTCTCTACATTAAATTCAGAAATGAATCAATCTTAGTAGACTCTCAAGAAGAGGAAAAACGGTAGCAAAAGTTTCCCTCAGTTTCCAGTGATACAATGTCCAACCCTAACCCTAACCCTACAGCCTGTCCTTCAGCCAGGTACCAAAGCCTTCTTGTTCAGCTTAGTTCCCCTTCACTGAACCCACCTGCTTAGAAAGCCAATACAAAAGAAATCCTCTTCTCTCCCTAGAACATTGTTCTGAAGATAATTCTGTCAGCCCCTTGGTCAAATAAAGCATTATCAATTAACTTACATTTTATTATAAATTTTTCCTACCTGAAATAAAATTGCCACTCTTGTAATATTTTTTTTTTTTTTTTTTTTTTTACTTTAAGGAATTTTAATTAAAGCAATATTTCTTTTTTTCTATTTTTTTTTTTTTTTTTTTTTTTTACAACCAACCTCTTCAACATTGCTTCACATTCAGCTCCTAAGTGAGGTAAGGAGGAAGTGACACATTCATGAAATTCCTTATGGCAGGGAGGTTTGGGGAGGGAAAAAAACAACAACAAAAACATAGGCAGATTAAGACATGAGTACTTCGTTGTCTCCGTGTAGTGTTGTGGGTTAATGCACCAGACTACAAAGCCATTTGAACTGCAAGGTCGGCCATTCAAGCTCATCAGCTGCTCCTCAGAAATCTTATACAGGGTTTGCTATGGATTAGAATTGACTCAATGGCACTTAACAACAACAAAACTTTTTTTCAAGGTTGGCAAAGTTTGCCTCCTGTAGACGTTTGGAAGAGACTCAGGCAAGTGGTCTTAGCCATATGGAAATAGTTCTTTATTTTTAATTTATAAAATTCAACATAATAAGAATTCTGAGGCACAATTTTGTTTTGTTGGTGGGAAATTTTATCTCTGTCATCATGGGAGCTTTCTTCTCTAGGCATCTATTATAAGGTGCATATTACATTACAAGGATGTCCTTTTGTCTTGGTCATCTGACAACAAAAATTATCAGTGAGTAATGAGTTATCTGTCAATGCATTCTGGTTAGTTTGGGCTGCTTTTGTGGTATCCATGGGAGAGTATTGTTACCTCAATCCCAAATCCACATTAAATTGGAAAAGGCATGGAGGAATCAGTAACTTAAAGATAAACAGATGTGCTTTCAAATGTAATAGAAGCATTATAGTGATGTGTTCAAATCTATCATAGCTCACCATATTTGACTCTTTTTGAGCCCCTATTTAATATCTAAACTGTGTAAAGTTTATTAGGTAGACTTGCATCAGAAATAGAATCATCTGTAGTATCTAAATTCTGTGATTTAATTATTTTTGTTAATTTGATAGGGGAATAATCATTCATCAAAGCACCCCTATTTTGTGTGTATTACACATTTGAAGGAGCTCTGGTAGCATAGTGGTTACGAATTGGGCTGCGAACCTTAAGGTCAGCGGTTCGAAACTACCAGCCGCTCCACGGGAGAAAGATGAGGCTTTCTACTCCCGTAAGGATTTACACCCTCGGAAACCCTGTACAGGGTCGCTATGGGTCGGACCCGACTCGATGGCACTTAACAACAACAACAACACACATCATTTAGTATAATAGATGTGTTTGCATATAGTTCAAAATTTTACTGAAATTGCATTTAGGACATCCATACCCTTAGAACTAATTTTGATGCTTATAGGAGTCCTGGTGTGGCGCTGTGTGTTAATGCGCCAGACTACAAAGCTGTTTGAACTGCAAGGTCAGTGGTTCAAGCTCACCAGCTGCTCCTTGGAAACCCTATACAGGGTCGCTATGGGTTGGAATCAACTCCACGACACTTAACAACAACAACAAAAAGTACATATCTTGGCCAATTTTTAAAATATAGTTTCTTTTCTCCAAGTTGAGAGATAAAATATTGAGGAAAAGACCAACAATGTCTGCAAATTTTAGAATTCCCTTTGTATCTTAGTAGTGAACCATGGAGAGCTCAGTATATCATTAAGGGAATAAACCAAGGATAACTATATTATTTGTAAGGGATGTGCTCTAGTCAATTTGATTATTTTTTCTCTTCTTATATTATCCAACTTAGTTACCATAATTCATACAAATCCAAAGAGAACACGCATTTAAAATAAAAAATATTATCCCATCATGGAACTTTTACTTTTTTTTACCATCTTCCTCAATATTACATAACTCTGTGTCTCTTGCTAGAGAATGATAAATTTTAGGGAGTTAGAGGAACAATGGCTGCAAGTACTTCAAACCAAATATCAAGGTACCCAAATGATTCTGATAGCAAATATTGTTGTTATTGTTAAGGATTGCCGAGTTAGTTCCTAATGGGGACAGGTAAGTAAGGGCCAGGCAAAGCAAAAAAAGAGCAGGGTTTCATTTGAAGTTGAACTGATTAACTATTGCAGAGCTCATCTTCCCACATATAGCCCGTTTTCTCTAAAAGGAATTATTATCATCCACTTGTTACTGTGTTTGGTCAAGTCAGTTCCAATTCAAAGCAATCCTGTTGCTTTCTGAGAGCAGCTAGTTGGTTTGAACTGCCAACTTGGTTTACAAATCCATTGTTTAACCTACAAAACTCATTGTTGTTGTTTTTAAGTGCCATTGAGTCAGTTCTGACTCATAGCAACCCTATATAGGGTTTCCGAGGAATGACTGGTGAGCTTCAGACTCACAGATTTTCATGAAAGTTACTCTGAGACATAGCTTTGCATCGCACCATAGGGAAACTGGAGAACTTATGAGTTGTCAGATTTGGGGGTTTGGGTAGTCATTTTTGGCTTATAGATTCCTTAAGAAGTGTGACCCCGTGACTCAGAACAGCATTTTCTCCCGGGATGTTCTCTCTTGTTGGCCTTGCATGAGGCTCAGGCAGGTCTTACATGAGAGGCAAAACAGTACTGCAAAACAGATGAGGTCTTGAGAACAAGAGGTAAACAGGAGGCTAGGCATGAATAAGAGTGAGGGACTTCAGATATGCATTTAAAGGACACATTTTGCCAACTTTACTTTGTATCTACTTCCATGTTTTATAGTCTGAGGCTGTGTTCCACATTCACTGATCCTCAAAGGAGCAGTTCAGGCATTTAAAAGCCGTGTGGAAGAGCCTTCCTGAGAACTGGGATTTGCCACTCTAAGACAAGAGAGAGATAGAAAATATATTAGCATAACACATCCATTTCTTCTCATCACTTCTCCATACCCTAGACTGCCAGAAAGTCGGTGTTAACCTAGAGGGAAGTCAAGTAAAGGACGAACATCACAGGGGTGAGCAAAAGCAAATTGAGGCTGCCTTATCCCAGTCAGATATGAGCAGAAGAGAGCTGTAATCCATAGAAAATCAGAACTGAGGTTTTCTTTTCCTAAAACAAGAAGAGGAGACAATTACTGTGGACCTGGTTGACAGGCTTGCTTTGAGAAACAAATTCACACTGAGCCTCCCTCCTCACCCTGAAGGGTTGAGGGGAAACAGGATTGTTGCCAGAGGGGAAATCAGAACCCTGTTGCTGGTATTCCCTGTGGAACTCCTTAATTCTGGATTTGCTCTAGGCCTTCCACCCCACTGGTACACAGCCTGGGGCACAGTTCTCCTGATAAGCCTTGGGCAGTAGGCTGAAGTAGGAGGAAGACTCCCCATAGGATGGATGGGTACTAAGAAACATGAACTTCTGCCTATACTACAGCAGAAACCTGTTGTAAGGGACATGCAGGGGCATTCCCTGATATAACAGTTTGAATGTACTGAGAAATAAAGGGAAACTTGGAAGAAACCAGATCTTTTTTTTTTTTTTCAATTTATTTGCTGCCCATCAAACAAACCCCCTATCCACCTGTGCAATGATTGGCCTTTGTAGTGACATATTTGTTGTTGTTGTTGTTGTTAAGTGCCATCGAGTCAGTGACATATTAGACTCAGTAAAAACAAAACAAAACAAACCTGTTACCATCAAGTTGATGCCAGCTCATGTTGACCCCATACGTTGGAGAGTAGAATTGCTCTGTAGAATTTACTTGGCTATAATCTTAACAAAAGTAGTTCCTTGGGTCTTTCTTCCAGGAACTTGCTAGGTGGGTTCAAACTATCAACCTTTAGGTTAGCAGCTTATCACAAACCACTGGTGACACCATGGAGACTTGGAATCAATATGGAAGTTCCTAAAGGTAATGTAATAAGGAGCTCTGGTAGCATAGTGGTTATTAATCGGGCTGCGAACCTCAAGGTCGGCAGTTTGAAACTACCAGCTGCTCCACTTGAGAAAGATGAGGCTTTCTGCTCCCGTAAAAACTTACAGCCTAGGAAAACCCTGTTCTGGGTCGGTATGGGTCGGAACCGACTCGACGACATTTAACAACAACAAAGGTAACGTAGTGGTTACGAATTGGGCTGCTAATCTCACGGTCAGCAGTTCAAAACTACCAGCTGTTCCACAGAAAAAAGATGAGGCTTTCTGCTTCCGTAAAGATATACAGCCTCGGAATCCCTATGCAGGGTCATTATGAGTCGGAACCAACCCCACGGCACATAACAACAACAACAATGGTGCTGTGGGTTAATGTGCTGGACTGCAAAGTCGGAGGTTTAAGTTCACCAGTCCCTCCTGGGAAACCCTATACAGGGTCGCTATGGGTCAGAACCAACAATAATCTTATGTAAGGTCACAGATTTATTTTAGAGTATATTTGACATCAAAGTTTCTTAGAGCAGGAAGAAGGAAAGGGCAACTGGCAGAATCAAATACATGCAAAATTTTGCATCAGTTTCAATGGGTTAGTAAAATCAATGAAGCCCAATTTTGAATTCCCTCAATGTTTTTGTATGAGTGTAGTGGTTACTAGTCGGGCTGCTAATGTCAAAGCCAGCAGTTTGAAACTACCAGCTGTTCTGTGGGAGAAAGATGAGCCTTTCTGCTTCTGTAAAGATTTGCAGCCAGGGAAACCCTACCTAGGTAGGGTCACTACAGATCAGAACCGACTCCATGGCATACCACCACCACCACCACCAAAATAGACATCAATTTATGGTGACTATGGGGCAGTATAGTCTGGTGGTTAAGGCTGTGGGCATGGATTGTGAACCCAGTTCTGTCACTAATGTGAGTCACTTGACCCTTCCATGCCTTAGGATGCCATCATTAAAATAAGTAAAATAACAGTGAGCTATCTCATTCAGTTGTTGTTGTTGCTGTTAAGTGCTGTGGAGTCGTTTCCGACCCATAGCGACCCCGTACAGGGTTTCCGAGGCTGTAAATCTTTACAGGAGTAGAAAGCTTCATCTTTCTCCTAAGGAACCGCTGGTAGTTTCGAGCTCCCGACCTTGAGGTTAGCAGATCGATTCGGAACCACCACTCTACTAGAGCTCCTTATCTCATTTAGTTACATGAGAATAAATTAATTAATACACATAAAATATTTTCAGTGGTTCTGGGTGCAAAACAAGTGTTCCACATAGGCTACTCTTCAGAATACAATGGTAAGTGCTTAGCATTTTGTGCACATCTCCAAAATCTGCAAGAAAGGAGAAAAGCATGTTCTACCACACGCTTTCTGACCTCAAAGAATGTTCAGAATAAGGTGCAAGAGGTAATTTTAATGGGCAAATCAACTAATGTAGTAGCTCAACTGGTGATTAAGGTTCTGAGGTACTGATGCTTGTTTTTATTGGATGCTGTTGAGTTGATTCCAATTCACAGAAACCAGATAGGACCGAGTAGAACTGACACACAGGGATTTCTTGGTTGTAATGCTTACAGATACACACTGTCAGGTCCTTCTCCCATGGAGCCACTGTGTGGGTGTGAACCAGCAAAGTAAGCAGCTGAGCACTTACTCAATACTGAAGGCACTACAACAGATATATACACAGAGAGGACACATCTACTAGGCAGAAAAGCTAGAGATTTTACAGTGCCCTGTGTGATGAGTAGGATCTTAATAGAAGAAAGAACATAAAAAATTAGTAAGCCAACATGGACAACAGTGCTATGGTGGGAATGAGGCTGGCAGAAAAGCAATCCAAATGAAATTAGTAAACAGGCATGGTGAAGATAAACCTGGCAGAATACAGATACCCCTTCTTGTTTTATTAAACTGATTGTCTAAAAACTAGACTGAATATTTTGAACTTTATCAAGTGGACTTGGGAGAACTATGTCAGATTTCCAAAAAGAATCAACCTACTATCCATTATACCAAGCATTACTAATGGATGATCAAAAAATCTATGTAGATATGGCCAAGGGAAATACAAAAGATTTTACAAATCAGGAGTAAATGCATGTCTCATTTAACTCAGGAGTCATATATAGATATTTGGAAAGTTCAAACAAGATTTCTTGCACTTAAAATGATTAATCACTAATGATATTAATAAGTCAGGTTGTCATTCTAAGAGCCTCCATGGAGAACTCTGACTGGAATGGATGCTACATCCTATAGCCTCACAATTGCAATGAAAATTGAACTTCATAAGAGCCGAGGAAAGGAGAAATTAGATGTTATAAACCCGATAGAATGAGAGGGCATGGGCAATGAGAGTTGAAGAGCAAAAGGAAATTTAATAAGGGAATATAATAAGCTCTCTTGTCTGGCAGACACTGAAGGAGATGACTCCCTCACCCAAAGGAGGGATGTCTAGAGAGACTGATTATTCATGGAAACTTTAGAATGATGTCCTGGATGAGCTGACTTCAGTGGGAAAATGCCAGGGCTGGGATACTGATTGCACCCAAGGATAAAGTTATCCAGCACCCACTGCAGCTATGCACTTTGTTAATTATTGTTTAATATCAACTTGGATGAACAATCCGTTACCATGGTTCAAGGAAAAAAACAAAAGAAAAAAAAAACTCACGTTAGCTCCTCATACATGCCTACTATTACATGCTTTGGACCGAGTTATTTTTATTCTGTGTCTTTGCTCATCACAGTAATTATAGAAACGTGTTCAATCAGGAATTATTATCTACATTATATAGATGCAGAAATTGAAGTTCAGGATGATAAGTGGTTTTTCCCAGGTTAATTATAAGGCTGGAGCTTGGGTCTTATGGTTCAAAGTTCTGCGAGCACACCTTCTTTCTGCTTTCTCGAAAGGTAGTAGGGGAAGCAATAAATATCTTTTCCTCATGTTCTCAGTACAGGTCAGAGAGCGAGGTGCCTGCTGCTAGTTATGTAGAATAAAGTGCTGTCACAGTAAAATCTGATTCTGGCACAAAGCTTTGCAAAAATATATTTTGCATAACAAAGTCATTCTCCAACCCCAGGGGAATGGTATACAATGATAGCATTTTGTAGATCTGGTCACAACAAATAATCTACAATTAATGACACCATACAACAAATGCTTTCTCCCTTGGCTGTTTGTAAAACATGCCGTTTCTAGAATAAAATACTTGTTGGTTTTTATGGCTTAATTATTGTTTAATTATTACTTTAAAAATCATTCAATGCAGGGTATATTTATTATATGAGAACTGTTGGTAAGAAGAGAGATCTCCGGTTCAGAGCTTTTCCACTCTAAACCTCTCCTAATCTTGCCAGTGTCATTCTGTCCCCATTCAGCTGCCTTTCCACAAGAAAAAATAAGTAAATAAATAAATACAATGCTACTTAGTCAAACTCTAGTTGTAAAAACCAAAGAATATTCGAGGTAGGAAGTAAATATAACACTAACTATATCAGAAGCTATAATTTCATTTCTGAGTCCACTTTGGGAAGTGATGCTCTATAAATATTTGACAGATTTTGTGTGTGTGTCTCTTTTTAGTTCTCTAGCTCATGCTAATGGTAAATGCTTTACACATAAAAATAATATGATTTTCTTATTTCCAAATAATCAATTTCCATTAACTTTGAGAATATACAAAGGGGCTTCAAATATTATTAATAATGTTATTATTAATTCAAATGACCAACAAATCATTTGAATTTTTGTAGTGTTTCTTATAATGAAGTATAGTTGCTATCTTTCCATAGTACACGCATGCTCAGGATTAGAAAATGGGCGAAGGTAATCATATCCTACCATATCTGGTAATTTTTTTCTAAAAAATTCCTTATCAATTTTCCTTTTTAATTGCCTTCTCAAAAGTTCTACATCTTTGATCTTTGTCCACCTTGTATGATTATGTATATAAAGGTAATATGTGCGTGTGGATATACTTATATACATATAAAACACTTATCTGTGCAGTTGTATTTGTTTGTGTATTTATAATGTGTTTGTAAAATAATGACAAAAATGTTCTGTCTAGAAAAGAGGAAAATTGTAAAATACAATTATCTTACTTGAGATGGGATGTTCTAAATTAATTTTGAATAGTCTTTAAACATGGTTATTACAGTTCATTTTTGAAATGGTAAGTCTGAGCACAAACTAGAATAGTCACAATCCTGAAGGCAGATAAATGAACAAATCTGTGTTGGAAGAAGTACAACTCCTTAGGAGCAAAGATAGAGAGACTTCGTCTCAGGTATTTTGGACATGTTATCAGGAGGAATTAGTCCCAGAAGAACGCCATCTTGTTTGGTAAAGTAGAGGATAAGAGAAAAAGAGGAAGACTTTTAGTGAGATGGATTTACACCATGACTGAAAGCTGGACTGAAAGAGCAGTGGTTGTGAGGATGACAGGGTACAGGGCAATGTTTTGTTCTGCAGTACATAGGGTTACTATTAATCAGAACTGACCAGATGGCACCTAACACCAGCATTCACACAGAGTGCCCAGCCTGTGCCAAACCCTTATATGAAGATTGTCCTGAATTACTGTTTGGCTCTTAACATTATAAAATGGATGTTTTTGTTAAATGCCATCAAATCAGTTCCAACTCGTAACAATCCTGTCTAGAGTTTCTGAGGAATGGCTCCTGGGTTTGAACCACCGACCTTGCAGTTCAAATTGACCTTGTGGACCAGTGCATTATTCTGCTTCACCACACACCAGTACTCCCTAAAATAGATGCTATTATATTTCATTGTATGGTTTAAAGAAAATATAGGCTGAGACCAAATGTTTAGAGGTTTAGAATAGTAGGCTTCAAACCAAGTTTCTTCTATTCCAAGTCATGTTTTTAAACACAGAAAAAAAAAACTATGGACAAGTTAAATAAAGATTAACAGTCATTAAGCTACTGAATAACCACTTATTCTTTTCTGAATTAAAGCAGGTTAGGACAGACAAGATTTGAACTATGAATTTCTAGACCAATATTTTCCAATCTATCACTCTCTTTTGTCTTGGTGTGGTATTGTAGGATAAACACTGCACTGCTGACCACCAAGTTGGTGGTTCAAACCCACCAGCAGCTCCTGGGAAAACCTACACAGGGTCTCTATGAGTCAGAAGTAACTCAATAGCACTTAACAATAAAAAGGAGATTTTTAGAATTTTTTTCTCTAATTGTTCCCTCCACAGCACCTTAACGTCATGATATACTGTATTTCTATTTATGTACTGTATGTATGAGGGGTCTCCAAAAACTTCCTGAAAAAAAAAAAATTCCATTATCTTTTAGTTCCAGTTTTCCAATAAACTTTTTGAAGCCCCCCCCCCCTTATACTTCTGTCATTGCACATAAACAATAATGTTTTTTTCTTCCATAAGAAACAATTTTCATTTCCATTGGGAATATACAAAAGGGCTTCAAAAGCTTCTTGGAAAAATAAAATTAAAAGACAATGGAATTTTCCCAAGAACTTTTTGAAGTCCCCTCAGATATTCTAGAATAATCTAGGTGGTGATAGAAATAAAATAATCTTAATAGCCAAATATATACAGCTCAGAGTAACAACAAAAGTCCTTAGTTTTAACATTTTTATATCATTTTTTACTGTGGTACATGACATAAAATTTGCCATCTATATTGTTTTTAGGTGCAAAATTCAGTATCATTAATTACATTCACAATATTGTGCAACCCTTGCCACTATTTCTAAACCTTTTAATCAACCCAAACAGAACCTCTGTATCCATTAAGTAATACCTCACATTTTTGCAGAACTTGTGCCACAGTCCCTAAAACCCCTAATCTATTTTTTTGTATCTCTATGAATTTGCTTATTCTAAACATTATGATGTAACAGAAGAATATTAAAAGTACCATAAACTGCTAGAGGAACAAACAAATCTGTGTTAGAAGTACAGCCAGAATATTCCTTATAAACCAGAATGGCCAGACTTCATCTCTCATATTTTATACATATAGTCATGAGGAGCCAGCTTCTGGAGAAGGGCATCAGACAAAGCAAGGTAGAGGGTCAATGAAAAAGAGGAAGCTATCCCAACAAGATGGACTGGTACAGTGGCAGCAGTAATGGGTTCAATCTTAGTAACAATTGTGAGAGTGGCGAAGGACCAGGCAGCGAGTCATTCTATCGTGGATGGGGCTGTTATGAGTCAGAACCAACCTGACAGAACCTAACAACAACAGAGATTTCATATGGCCGGTCAACTTCTAGCAATAGTGTTAAATATAGTAAGCAGTGGGAAAAAAATGGTCCTTTAACAAAATGATGCTGGGACTAATGGACTTCCACAAATAAAAGAATGAAGATGTATCCCTATTTCATACCCCATATCCCTATTTCTTAACTCAAAATCTGCCTAAGTAAAAAATCTGAAACCATAAAACTCTTTGAATAAAACAGAGGTAAGTCTTCAGCACCTTAGCTTAAGTAATGAGTCAGATATGATATCAAAACACAAGCAACAAAAGTAAAAAACATAGACTTACTGGACTTGATGCTCATATTTTTATCCTTCTTTTAAATGTAACTAAAGGATTTTGGTTACTTTAAAAAGTAAATGAAATTGAATCAATGCATAGATCTTTGCTTAATTAATTTTTAAACGCGTTTAATTGACTATTTGTGGCTTTGTTTCATTATCAACATGTGAAAAGATAAATGAAATGCTTTTGTGTACTAAACTGACTTAAGTAGGTGCTATGGTCAAGTCTAACTCTTCCCTGAAGAAGCACAATCTTTACTCACTAATACTCAGTGACTATTACTGAAGTGGATTATGAGCTTGGTTGCTAACAGCAAGATCAGTAGTTCAAACCTACCAATTTCTCTGTGGGAGAAAGATGAGGCTTTCTGTTCCCCTAAAGATGTACAGCCTCAGGAACCGTATACAGGACTGCTGTGAGTTGGAACTGAGTCAATGGCACACAACAACAAAAATCTTTATACATTAGCAGGAACAAAATGCTTAAGTATAAAACAAGGCATCCTGGTGGCACATTGGTTAAGTGCTCTGCTCCTCCAAAAGTTGGCAATTCAAATGCACCAGCTGCTCCACAGGAGAAAGATATGACAGACTGCTGTGCAAAGATTATAGCCTTGGAAACCCTACGTAGTACTTCTACTCTGTGTTGTAGTGAATTATTTATTATGTCTTTTCTAGTCTGAGTCTTTGTAACTCCCACTAAACAATTTTTTTCCTGATGGATCTGTCTAAGAGAAAGTGGGTATCAGAAGATGCTGATAGGATGATATGATTCAGTTGTGAGTTATCATCATTGTTTTTGTTAGGTGCCATCGAGTTGGTTCTGACTCATAGTAACCATAAGGACAACATAACGAAGCACTGCCTCATCCTGCACCAGCCTCAAAATTGTTGTTAAGCTTAAGCCCATTGCTGCTGCCACTGTGTCAATCCATCTCATTGGGGATCTTCCTCTTGTTCTCTC
Organism: Chrysochloris asiatica; assembly: GCF_000296735.1. NCBI lineage: Eukaryota > Metazoa > Chordata > Mammalia > Afrosoricida > Chrysochloridae > Chrysochloris > Chrysochloris asiatica. Next base: position 24,930,064 of record NW_006408533.1, on the reverse strand, counting down.
ATACTCCACTTTACCTAGCATGATGTACTTCTCAAGGGACAAGCCCTTCCTGATAGTATGTCCAAAGTATGATAAAGGAAGCCTCTAACAGAGCTAATTGTGATTCTAAAAACTTGGAACTCTAAGAAGAAGGAGAAGGGATCTCCCTGCCATCAAGGAAGAAGAACAAGAATGTAGCATGTCATTTAGACCCAGAGATCCATGGGCATTGAACCTCCTTGACCCAGGGACAGATAGTCCTGACACCAAAAGGAGGAGCAGAGCAGTGACAGAGTAGCAGCTGCAGCAGAAACAAGAACCAGAACAAGAGAAGGAGGGTGCGCTTCCTGGCCCACAGAAAAAGTACAGGTGAGTGTCTTTAGGCAAGAGGCTCACTTGTGAAGTAGGTGCCTCTAGGCACTTAAGAGGAAGCTAAATTTGCTAATCCATGGAGCTAGAGTTTAGTGCCTTTCATCTGAGACTTATAGCTCAGTGGAGGGTCCTTTGGGCATTTATCAGCAGTCCTAAATTGTTTTTATGTCATTAGCCAAGTAGAGAGAGAAGCCTGCCTGTGAGCATGGCTGAGGAGAGGTTGTGCTGACTGGAAGAAGTGCCCTGAGCATTTCTTGTCCTAAGTTGAAACCTGTTAACATCCCTAATAAACCCTGTAACTGTGTGAATAGTGCCTGAGTTCTATGTGGTCATTGCAATGGGTTATTGAACAGAAATGAGAAGTAGAGACTGCTGTGAAAGAGATGGTTGATGTCTCTCTCTCTCTCTCTTTTTTTTTTGTTAGCACTGTCTTACAGGGACTCCTGGTTTGGCACTGTAGAGTAAGCACTAGACTACAAACCACAAGTTTGGCAGTTCAAACCTATCAGTTGCCTCTCAGAAACCCTATACAGGGTCACTATGAGTTGGAACTGACTCAATGGCACTTAACAACAACAACAACAGAGTTGCTATTAGTCACAAAAAACTCAACAGCAATGGCGTTTGGTTTTGGAAGTATAAAACACCACAGTAATCAAACAAGGAGTCCTGGTGTGGCGCTGTAGGATAGTGCACTACCAACTACAAACTCAGCAGTTCAAACTCAAGAGCCATTCCTTTGAAACCATATATAGTGTCACTATGGGTCAGAACCAAGTTGATGGCACTTAACAACAACAACAGTCAAATATATTTTATATGCACATATAAATTACATGTATCAAATAAAGATTTATAGCCTTGGAAACCCTACACAGGGTTGCTATGAGTCGGTATTGACTTCATGGCACATAACCACCAATCCACATATCCACAACTCTTCTATCAGTTTGTCATACTGTGGTGGGTTATGTGTTGTTGTGATGCTGGAAGCTATGCAACTGGTATTTTAAATCCCAGTAGAGTCACGCATGGTGGACTGGTGTCAGTGGAACTTTCAGAGTAGGAATAAGGAAAGGAGGACCACTTCTGAATGCTTATCCACTGAAAACCTTATAAAGAACAGTCGAACATTGTCAACTACAGTGTTAGAAGATGAGTCCCTCAGGTGGCAACACACTCAAAATACAACTGGGGAAGAGCTGAATCCTCAAAACAGAAATGACCTCAATGACTTGAATGGAGCAAAGTTTTGGGGTTCTTTGTTTGTTGATAGCTTCAAAACAAGAACAGCTAAAAATATCCATTAATAATCAAAATGTGGAATGTACAAAGTATGAATCTAGGAATATTGAAAGATGTCAAAAATTAAATGTAACCCATAAAGATTGATATCCTAAATGTTAGTGAACTGAAATGGACTGATATTAGCCATTTTGAGTAAAGCAATCATGTGATTTACTATGCTGAGAGTGACATATTTAAGAGGAATCACATAGGAATCATTATAAAGAACATTTCAAGATCTGTCTTGAAGTACAATCCTGTCTGTGATAGAATAATATCCATACTCCCACAAGGAAGACATGTTAATACCACTATTTTACAAATTTACGTACCCACCACGAAAGTTAGTGATGATGAAATTAAAACAGTTCTATCAACTTCCTCAGTCTGAAACTGACCAAACATGCAATCAAGATGCATTGATAATTACTGGTAATTAGGATCTGAAAGTTGGAAACAAGGAAGGACTAAGTAGTTGGAAAATACGACCTTGGTGATAGAAATGATGCAGAAGAACACATGATGAAATTTTGCAAGACAAATTACTTATTCATTGCAAATATATCTCTAAGAAAACATAAAAAGGGACTGGACAATTTTGTGTTGAATGCAGGTGAAATTTGGATGGTGACTAAGGAACACCGTAACAGAAAATGATGCATCTGAGTTATGATGTTGGAGGTGAATAGTAAAAGTACATGGACTACCAGGAGAATAAACAAATCTGTGTTGGAAGAAGGACAGCCAGAGTATTCCTAAGAAGCCAGAATGGTGAGACTTCATCCCTCATACTTCAGACATATTATCAGGAGGGAACAGTCCTTGGAGAAGGACATTATGCTTGGTAAAGTGGAGGGTCAGCAAGAAGAGGAAGACCTTCAATGAGATGGATTGGCATGGTAACAACAACAATGAGCTCAAACTTAACAATGATTGTGAAGATGCCACAGGACTGGGCAGTGCTTGTTCTGTTGTGCATAAGGTCACTATAAGTTAGCACCAACTGGACAGTGGCTACCAAGAAACAACAAAAAAACAGACAACTGGACCTCACCAGATGGGATACACAGATATCATTGTGGGAAGACACAATGAAGAAGCTCAATATCATCAGCTAACACAAAGCCTAATACTGACTGTAGAAAGACCATCGATTGCTCATATTCAAATTCAGGATAAAGTTAAAGAAAATTAAAACAAGTCCACAAGAGTCAAAATATGACCTCGAATATATCCTAGACACTGCTGCTATTACTATGTATTGTCAAGTTGGTTCAGACTCATAGAAAACATAGGGTTTCTAGGGCTATAATCTGTATGGGAGCAAAAGACCTCATCTTTCTCCTGTGTAGTGGTTGGTGGATTTAAACTGCTGAACTTGCAGTTAGCAGGCCAATGCATAAACTATTTTATTTTCAGTTGCTTCCTACACATGTGAAATTTGGACAATGAATAAGGAAGACCTTAGAAGAATAAGTGCATTTGAATTATGATGTTGGACAAGAATATTGAAATTAACATGGAGTGTCAAAGAGCAAAAAAGACTTTCTGGAAGAAGTATAGCTGAAATGCTCATTAGAAACATAGATTGTGAGACTTTGTCTCATATTTGAACATGTTGTCAAGAGCAACCTGTACCTGGAAAAGTGCATCATGCTTGGTAAAGTGGATGGTCAGTGAAAAACAGGAAAACCCCCAGTATGATGGATTGACACAGTGGCAGCAACAATGGATTAAAATATACAATTATAAGGATTGTGCAGGACTGGGTAGTGTTTTGTTCTGCTGTGAACAGAGTCGCCATGAGTTGGAACTGACTCTCCAGCACCTAGCCACAACAATGATTACAACAACCATAGTCTCTGCACTGTTTAGAATGAAATATCAGGATTCTTTTGGGAAGACAATAAAGTGCTCTTTGCCTTTGAACAGAAATTCTGTTCTATTTCTGGCAAAGTCTACTGCCTACATGTGGCAATTTCTCCAGAGTGGGATGAGACTTTTATACTAACCTAGGACAAAACTGAAGTCCTGGTGTGGCATTGTAGGGTAAGTACTGGACAGCTAAGTACAAGATCAGTGTTTCAAACCCTACATCCACTCCATAGATGCCCTGTACAGGATGGCTGTAAGTTGGAACCCACTCAAAAGCACTTAACAACAACAAGAAGAAGGACAAAATTAGAAGGCAACACATTTGAGTTTGTGTAAACTTCTTTGCTCACCTTTCTTCATTGAGAAGTGAAAGTCTTAGCTGGAATGAGCTACTCTAATTCCCAGCCCTTCAAACTAACCACCAGACGATAACCACTCACAACAGATATTGACTTTCCATGCATAAGGATTCATTTTATGTGCAAAACACTTCATAGCGTTCCAGTCACAGCTCACTGGTTGTTATTCCAGAAAGCATCTGTCTGAACCAGTAACCGGGGTTTCTTAAACAAACTGTATTAGGCACCACTTACTTAGTTTTGCAAATTTCTTAAAGACAACATGTAAAAAATTGAAATACTATCACATATACAAAATATGATTAGTACTATGGTAGAGGCTTATTTTTATTTCCTGAAATTGATGAGGATTACATGGAAGAATATACAATTTCTCAAATGTGTTATTTTAAATATCTAGGAGAGGGGCATTGATTAAAAAAGTTTGGGAAGCAATATATATTCCATATCCCTCTTGGATATTCAGAGCATATTCTAGCATATTAAAGGTTCTGAACAACCTTGTAGCTTAATCCATTATGTTTAAAACAGAATTCTCTCAATGAATTTGAATTCAGATTTTATTGTTCGAACACATGATAATAATAAAGAAAATGTATGTCTCAGAGTTCTCTGGGACAAAATAACATCATAGCTGAGATTGGTAGTCTACAAACAGTTCTTTGACCTTGAGCATAGTTTTACCTCTGCAATCTCAGTTAGCTTATCTGCCAAATTCAGGTAAAATATGCATATCTTTCATCTTAGATGAGATATAGGATTTGCATACAGAGAAAATGAATGCATATGAAAACATGATAAATTGAAGAGCAAAGTACACATTTAAGGCACTTTTCTATTCCTTGGACTTTGGTTTTAGAATAACTCTAAAAATACCATTGACTGTTTCTTCTGTTATTTGCAACCCTCACTTTCATAGCAAAACGTTTACTAAAATAATTTTATAGCTGACTGTGGACAGCTGACTATAGGATAAGCACTGGAATGCTAACTGCAAGGTTGCCAGTTAAAACTCACCAGTTGCTACTCAGGAATCATATACAGGGTCACTATGAGTTGTAAGCGATTTTCACAGCACTTAATAACAACAGCAGGCTCTATAGACTATATTTAAGTAACTTAATTGAGATCTGTCCTGCCTTTGCAAAATTTAGACTAGTATTGATGTAAATAAATCCTGGAGTATAAATTGAGTGTTCATTCAGTTAAACATTATATGAGATTTACTTCCAGGTACTGATGATTAAATTGACAGTAGCTGCTTTCTGATGTGGATTTTTCTGAAAGAACCATTTCCTTTTAATTGTGCAACAGTCTCATATCTGACTTTTACAATATACAACTTGTGATGTTTGGAAGAAGAAGATCCTGACGTAACAAGCAGCTCTGTTCTATCAATCGACACACGGGGCTGTATAGAGAAAACTATTGGCACATTTTCTTGTTTTCTTAAGCTGTTTCCCTAAACATGTGTAATGATTGATGTTATTTGATAGATTGCAGTTGTAAGAGCTATATTCCAAATTACTGTGCCTGTTATTAGGTAACTTGTCAACAGGTAGACAGAAGTACCTTAATATAGTCCAAATAAGTTGGATTCCCATGTAGTCAATCAACTCACAAAATTAATAACCAAATTTCAGATTAGTTGACCTTTCCTTAAATCTATACAAAAAAATCTAACTTTAGTAACAAAGCATAAGCATTTGCTAGACAATGTGTTTACACAAATAATACATAACTTATCATTATATATGTGTATGTATGATCTATTTTATCACTAATTATGAACAATCCTCATACACTGCTTAATATTATTGATTTACCCCAAGGCTTGAATTAAATTATCAATGCTGTTTACTGTGTGTCATCATGTGGATTCTCATTCATATCAACTCCATATGACAGAGTAGAACTGCCACATAGGTTTTTCTTGATTGGTCTGCTAACTGCAAGGGCAGCAGTTCAAATCCATGAGCCACTTCACAGGAGAAAGATGAGTCTTCCTGCTCCTATAAAGATTTAAAGACTCAGAAACCCTATCCATAGTCACTGAGTCAGAACCTAGGGCACACAACAACATCAAACACAACAATATGAGTCAAAATTGACTCAATGGCAAAATGGGTCTTCATTTTTATGGAAGCAGTTTGTGAGGTCTTTCCATAATGGAGCCACTTGGTATATTTGAACTGCTGCTAATCTTTCAGATAACAGTCAATTCTTAGCGATTTGAACCACTAGGGAAACTTAAAATGTTATGTTTGATGTTATTAAGTGCCATCAGGCTGATTTGGACTCATAGTGACCCCGTATAGAGTGTCTGAGGAACAACTGAATGGTTTGAACTTCTGATCTTGTGGTTGAATTACTTCCCTTTAAATATGTATGGTTTCTTTACTTCATGATTTTGTGATTTCAAGCCTCTGAAAAACACAATTTAAAAGCAGATATATATATATATGTTGTTGTTGTTGTTGTTAAGTGCCTTTGAGTCGGAGACGACCCATAGCGACCCTGTACAGGGTTTCCGAGGGTGTAAATCCTTACGGGAGTAGAAAGCCTCATCTTTCTCCCGCAGAGTGGCTGGTAGTTTCGAACCACTGACCTTAAGGTTCGCAGCCCAATTTGTAACCACTACGCTACCAGAGCTTATATATATATATATATTGTTGTTGTGGTGCTGGTATGCTATGAAGTTGGCTCTGACTCCTAACAACCCTATACAGGGTTTCCAAGCTGTTGCTGGTAAGGTGGAGGGTCAGAGAAAAAGAGGAAGACTCCCAATGAGATGGATTGGTCAAGTGGCAGCATCGATGGACTCAAGTGTGGCAACAGTAGTGAGGTTGGCCCAGGATCGGGCAATGTTTCGTTCTGCTTTGCATAAGGCCGCCACGGGTTGATACCGACTTTATGGCACCTAACAGCAATCTTTCCTGACCCTTTCTGCCTAATGAACTTTATCTTCTGGTTTCATATGGTTGATTGCTCTGAGAAGAGCATTCCTTACAAGATCTTATGTTTACTTTATAGACCTGTGTATTGTTTGGCTGAAAGGTGATCTGTGAGAATGAATTTGGTTCCAGAGTACAAGAGTGTCTGAAGGCCATAGTCACAGTGTTTCTCTGGCTTCTATCAGAGCAGAATATCTGCTCTTTTGTGTGAATTTGGGTTTTGTTCTACATTTTCCTTCCATTCTGACCAGGACCTTCTGTTATGATCCCAATAATAGTTGTTTCCTTAAATTCTCAGTTTCCTGTTCCCCGTTTCCATTGGTCTGGAGTTGGTTCAGAGTGGTCTTGCTAGAAATCAGGCCAACTAGAGAATGTCTGGCAGTGGCCTTATATTGCCTTGCCTCTGCCATCACTCATCAGTCATCTGCCACCTGGTAGGAAGGCTGACAACAAAGTCAAGCCAAGGTGCAGAAAGTAGTTGGTAATATGTGTTTATAAATATGGCCTCTGTGCATTTGGGATAAGTTAATCTCCATTTCAACTCCATTAAACTTCACCACTTCAAAGTGTTACTTAGTCAGGACTCCAATATTTCTTGCTTACCCTAGACTCCATTGTTCTCCTATCACACTGTTATGATTTGTCCCCTGCTAAACTATCATAAAGCAAAAGAGTTAGGTTTGTATTGATGCTAGTAATCTGTGTGGGCTAAGCAATGTGCCATGTCTGGAATTCCCCTGGGAATTGGAATAAACTTGGATAATGTTTTCAGGTAATGATTCTTGCCTTTCAACAAATTGTCATTCTGGGTGAATCTCCCAGCTCCACACTACACATTCTTGCATTATGTTCATACGCGCACACACACACTAACATTCATGTGCATCAGAAACTCATACTATATATACATACTATATGCACACACATACATGCTACATGAATTGCAGCTAAACATGACATATACTCATGTAATATTACACCACATGAAAAACATGCATACATAGAGCTGTTATATGACACACAGTGACCATATGTACACATCTGTCTCTGTCTGTGTCTCAATTTGTCTGTCAGTCTGTCTCTCTCTCACACACATACCCAATTTTTGTTTCAGTACCATATTTGGAGCACCAGGGTTGGTGTTTTGAAGGTTTTCTTTACAAAGAGAGTAAATCATCCGTAGTAGTTTAATCTGAGTGTTGTGGATAGGCCTAAACAGCCTTCGATATCACATATTTTCATTGCAAGGTTTGTTCAAACTGCAAGGTCGGTGGTTCAAATCCACTAGCCACTCCTTGGAAACCTTATACAGGGTCACTATGAGTCCAAGCTGACCTGGTGGCATTTAACAACTATCACAATCACTTCAGAGATTTTAAAGTCATATACATTGTTGTTGTTGTTGTTATATGCCATGGAGTCGGTTCCAATTCATAGCGATACTACATAGGGTTTCCAAGGCTGTAAATCTTTACAAGAGCACAAAGCCTCCTCTTTCTCCTGCAGAACATCTGGTGGTTTCGAACTGCTGTCCCTGAGGTTAGCAGCCCAATTATCTCATGTAAATTTTGAAAACTATCTGATAAGGAATCATCTCCAATTTATAGACAAAAAAGGAGAAAAATTTAAATATGGTTAGTGACTTGTCCCAGATCTAAAAGGAATAAATTGGAGATGCAGATTTGCAAATCCAGGCTCCTGCTTATATGTCAGTGCTATTCCCAGTGTTTCTTATTTGACCTTTGGCAATAATGTAAATATATATACACACAAGGAGCTCTGGTAGCGTAGTGGTTACTAATCAGGTTGCGAACCTTAAGGTCAGTGGTTCGAAACTACCAGCCGCTCCACGGGAGAAAGATGAGGCTTTCTGCTCCCGTAAAGATTTACAGCCTTGGAAACCCTGTACAGGGTCGCTATGGGTCGGAAGCGACTCAACGGCACTTAACAACACCAATATATATCTTTATCTATATCTATCTACTACTCAATGTTCAGGTTTCAGCTCAAATTGTACTTCCTCAAGTGGACTTTCTTTCACCTATGTTACATATCTTGATAATTTCCCACATAGCATCCCATCCATCCTTGTTTCTGCAATTATCCCACTGTGCCGTGAGAGTGAGATTTTGGGGCTCCTGGTATAGCACTATAGGTTCAGGACTGAATTATAAACTATAAGGTTGGCAGTTCAAACCCACCAGATGCTCCTTGGAAATCTTATATAGTGTTGCTATGAGTCAGGACAGAAAACTTGTCATTTTCTTCCAAGTTCCTAAGATAATTCAGCATTCTGTGCTTAGCTGTTTTCTTGTTTTCTAATTGGCTTGCCTCCTTGATATCCTCCAGAAGAGTAAGGAACATCAAAACATATTTTTTAATTAACTTCCAGTATAGTGTGAGATAAATGGTACACTTTTAAGGAAGATTTTTGAATAAATAAATTAGTGGAACAATCGTAGAATTCCTGTTCTTCTATGTCACCTCAAGTTCCTTTATTTTCAATTAACATGCACTTAATAGGCACTGCTTCCGGGAGAGGTGCTCTACAATGGGATTTAGGAAATAAAATGATGAATCGGGCCCAAAGCTCCATCTAAAAGAGCTTATTCACTTTTAAGGGATAAGACCTGGCTGCAAATAATAACTGGAACTCTGGAAGGCCAATACATCAGGGATTTTAGGAGGTTGGAGATAGCATACATTTTGTGGTATTCAGGAAAGACTATGAAGAGGATGGCATTTAATGGACATCTACGGATTAATGGTTGAGCTTCCCCACCACACTCTTCCTTTCCTTTGGAAAATTGTTTTGCTACAGATTAATTGTATGCTACTGGTGGTATTTCAAAACCCATGGCTACTGTCTTCACATTTGCCCTATGATCCATGCCTGACCATTCACAGTGCTCTATTCGGCTGGAGGTTGTTGTTGTTAAGTGCTGTCAAGTCAGTTCTGACCCATACTGATTCTGTATAGGGTTCTCACAGACCAGCTGGTGAGCTTGAACCACTAACCCTGCAGTTCAAATGGCTTTGCAGTCTGGCATATTAATCCACAGTGCCACACCAGGACTCCATTCAGCTGAATAGGAATGATTTTGGTGTCCTTTCTAGGAAGTTACAAAAATCTAGAACATCAGGAGCTTTAGTTTGGGGGTCCAGAAGTTGAAAGGAGGATGAGTCAGAACAATTTCCAGTCCTTGATCCTACTGCCCAAATATTTTCTTGCAATAAGAGATAATTAAAGTTGGAAAAGAGAAGCCAGGAAAGATGGAAGGTGGATCTGATAGTGCAGAAAAGTGAAGGTGGGAGGGACAGGATCTGATGGAGCCATCTGTGTAGGTGAATCTGTGAACCACATAACTCAAACTTTGAACTTCTGGTTAAGTCAGTCAGTAAATGCCCTTTGTTGTTCCCTTCTATTGGTTCATTTAAGTTATTTCAGTTGTGTTTCTATTACTTACAACTGAGTAATGAAACTGATACTGTATTTATCCAGTAGATAAAAGAAACAAAGACACTGATGTTAAAAAGAAATAAAACATGGAGAGTATTCAGGATGTAAAATCAAGATCCCAATACCTGAAGGGTAGACTTCTCTAATAATCTAATTGTAATAACTATCTTCCAGATCTCTGTCTTCCAGCTGTGTTTCATTATCATTTAGAACAATATATGAGAAACCTAATATAGGACTGCTGAATGGATGGATTATAGCATTAAGTAAAATAATAGATTACGGTTGGGTTTAAGGAACTAGAATGGCATAACAGAAAAAATGCAAGGGCTTTAGAATGAAACAGATATGGAATTGTATATTGTCTGCCTTCACTCACTGTGTAAAGTGAGCATAAGAAAATCTATACTCCAAAAGGGCGAGTGTAGTGTCAATTACGCCATATAATCTTTATATATAATAATTCTATTAATGCATGGTTCATAACAGGTACTCAAGAAAAGTCAGGTAAAGTTCTAAAATTATTGAAGAGTGGTATTTCAAACCCACCTTGAGAAACAGGGATCCTTCTGTAAGTTAAATAAAAGGTAAGTGGTCATTACATCTTTTCTTAAATATATTCGGTATTAAGGACATTTTGTCTATCTGTTCTAATCTCACTGTCCTTTCTCAGTACTTCTATTTTCTTAAATTTCAGCTTTGAATTGTCGTTATTGTTATTAAGTACCCTCAAGTTGTTCTGACTCATAGAGACCCTGTATAGGGTTTCTGATGGGTGGCTGGTGGATTTGAATCATCAGCTTTGTAGTCAGCAGTAGAGGACTCATCTTCTAGTGCTACCCCAGGAATAAATATCAGATCCCGATTTCAAACCAAGTCTTCTGCTCATCTTTAAAGCTATTTCTAGTACTTTCGATTATACCTCTACAAATAACTCTGTAAAATGTATTGTCCCTTCTCCTTCCTTCTGCTCTATTTTTCTTTTATGTTTTCCATTGTATGGCTCAATATCTTATAGACAATGTAACATTTTAAATATGTTTACTGTTAACAGTCTGTTTCTCTTTTCTAGAATATCAACGATTCAAGGGCAAGGCCTTTTGTCTGTTTTATCCACACATGTATTCCAAGTATCTATAATAGTGCCTGGTTCATTTGTTGTTGTTGTTGTTGTTAAGTGCCTTCGAGTCAGTTCCAACTTATAGCAACCCTGTATAGGGTTTCCTAGGACCAGCGGGTGAGTTTGAACCACCAACCCTCAGATTCAAACCAACATTGCAGTCCAACGCATTAACCCACAGTGCCACACAAAGACTCTGCCTAGGTCATGTTGTTGTTGTTGTTAAGTGCTGTGGAGTCGGTTCCTACTCATAGTGACCCTGTACAGGGTTTCCGAGGCTATAAATCTTTACAGGAGCAGAAAGCCTCATTTTTCTCTTGCGGAACAGCTGGTAGTTTCGAACTGCTGACTTTGAGATTCGCAGCCCGATTCGTAACCACTATGCTACCAGAGCTCCGCCTGGGTCATAGAAGAGTGTTAAAAAAAAAGGTTTGTTGAGAGAGTGAATGAATGAATGAATGAATGAATGAATATAAGAATACATATAAGGAGAGAGAAGGAAACAGCCAGCACTCTACTCAGAATCAGTTCCTTTCACCTATGATGAAGTCTCTGCCCCTGTAAAGAATGCACATAACTATGGAAAAGAGAGTATGGGATAAGTACCTCTTAGAATATGCCCATAAAGCTTAGCATCAGGGAGACCAAGGTGGAACCTGATGGACAAGAGGAAAGGAGGAGTTAGGGGTAGAAAACATCCCTACGACCAATTGCCTCTAAAATAATTATATATAATCATCTCAGGGATTTCATTTTCTGTCTCTAAACTAAATTCTTTAGGCTACATATTCTTTGTCTTAGATAGTAGCATTAGAAAGCTCACAGGGAATGACTAGATAAGATTAGCCGGAAATACTAAGAATTACAGATTTTGTACTCAGACTGCTTGTCCAAAATTGTTGAATCCTCTATACTATTTACTTTTGTTTCATATGTGCTACTCTCATCCTTCTTATTAGACTTTCATTTGAAAGTTGCTAGAGATTAGATTTCATGCTTTTCTTCATCCACTAGAGCTCCTAAAATGTTGTTGAGGATACAGATTCTACTAGGAGAACAGAGCTGGCCAGCTGATAAAACTAAGTATTTTATACAAATATGATTGATGCATCGTATTTACTTTGTAGAATGTCATAGAGAATTTCTTCAGAACATTTTGCTTAAATAAGGTTTCAGGACACAAATGGATGAAAATAATGCACTGACAATATTACAAAAGGAGCAGGACTTTATATCTGACCCTTCCCTATTCGAAGAAGGCCTGTAGTGTGGAGTGGGGAATCCCAGACTGTAAATCAAGTCAGCTTTCCTGTCCTCTGACATAGACCAATCTGTAGGCAGACAGCAAGACCAATCCCTTCAGCAGTTCCTTCTGTGCTTTTATTGCTATATTCTTTAAGCTGAAAGAAAGAAATAATATATTCTTTAAAGGGTCTATACCTTGTATTTGGTAATTTGGTACTCAGACAATGCAAACTAAGAGGCCAACTGAAGCAGTCAAATTAATTGACCTGTACATTGTCAAAACTATTTTAGAAGCATCTCTGTCACTTTTTAGTTTCACTCTCAGCTGACTTCCAAGCCTCAAACCATCTACTGAAAGGAAAAAAAAAAAAAAATGCTGTGTACCTTAAAAAGAACATAAATGCACTAGGTGAATATATTGCTTACCATTTCTCATGGCTAATTATCCAGAAATCTATAGTAGTGTCATGCAGATTTGCTTCAGAAGCTCTTTGCTCTTTTAGATTCCCAATTCAAAAGCTGACTGTGCATTAACACACCCTTGTTCTCTACTGTTTTTTTCCTAAGGTTGTTTCTCTTCTTCTTAAATTTCATTTCCTTTTTTTTTTTTTTTTTAATGTATTATGCCTTTTTACCACTTAGTCCTCATTGTTTTCCCCAAAAATACTTGTATGTTTGTAGAAGTGAGTGTATATGTGTGTTTGCATCTTGAAGCAACTGAACAATTTAAGTTTAATCGAATTTTAAACTTGCCTTTGGAGCTAGCAGCAGTTTTCCTGTGCAAAGAAAAAGAGATACACCCTTAATGAAGCAGAAAGATAGTCCTAGTGATAAATAATATACCTTCATTTATACATTTTCTACACATATATGTCCAAAACCTGTTTCAAAAAATAGTCTTCATAAGTGCCATATAACCACATCCCTTGCAAAACAAGAACAAAATATCCCAGTACCACAAAGTGGCATATTTCTCAGGTTAGAGTTTCATTTTGCTCATATGAAGGTTTAATGTGGATCTTTAGCATAGAGAGATGGATTGATGTTAATCTATTTTTACAATCCTCTTTGTAAGGCTTCAAACAATTTAACAGATGTTAAGAGATATCTGTGTTTTGATGAAATAACAAAGGTGAGATTGCAGTGGAGAGAAAAAAAGAAATGCAGGGATTCTTGGGAAATTGCAAAGGTCTTCATAAAGAATAAGTCAAGGTCCTTAGAAATATTATAAAAGATTTGTGTGTCCCAGCACAGAGCACACATTGCATACTTAGTAATGATTGTTGGAGGGATGGAAGGAAATAAGAAAAGAAGGAATGAAAGGATGAAAGAAAGGAGGAAAAGGAAGAAAAGAAGAAGTAGAAAGGAAAGGAGGGGAAGGAGGGAGGAATTGAGAGAAGGATTGAGGGGAGAAGTGAACAAGGAAGGGAAGAAAGGACTATCTCTTTAGTTCTTGCAATTTGATTTAATATGGAAAGTGCATTGCTTCCAGGAGAAAAGAACCTTGAAGTGCATTTCGGTCAGTGACAGTATCCTGCTTTTCTGGTCCCCATAAATATATAGCGTTCTTCTAGACTTATCTCAAGCACCTCTGCATCTAATCCACTAGTTGAATTGGGGTCCAGGCTGATGGCTAAGAAAAGAGCTCAAGGTACAGTGCATTTCTATAACAAAATCACCTGAAAGAGATCCATATTCATGCTTCTTCCTCCCGGGAAGACCACATGCTATTGGTGGGCAGGAGGTATTGACTTTAAAGTATACTGAGTTTGAATATAAAATCTGTTAGAGATATATTTTTATTTATCTGTCCTTAAACCTTCATGGAAATCAACAAGAGTAATTTTGCCAGTCTCTCTCCCAACTATTACTCATTGTTCTCAAGGAATGTGATACTTGTCTGGTAAACAAGAGACACATATGAATATGTTCACCTCAGAAATTTCTCCTGCTTTCAGGTCTATGAGCTCTTGGAGTATGAGTCTGTCCTCAAGCATATGATGTTGAAGGAGGATTAAGGTGAATCACCTGTGCTAGGGACTGGGTAGAGAAAACTAATATTTCTTGTGGGCAATCCATTATAACTATAATTCCAACCAATGTTCCTTAGGTTATTTAGAAAAGCAAAGGTAGAGAAGCCTACATGTGGCAGTGTAGGATCAGCACTGGATTGCAAACCACAAGGTTGGAAGTTCAAGCCCACCAGCTCTTTCTTAGAAACCCTATACTGGTTGCTATGAGTCAGAACCAGTTTGACAGCACTTAACTATAGCAACAACAATAGATGTATATGTAGAGAAAGATGTATCGCAAGGAAATGACTATGCAATTATAGAGTCATGTTCCTATTTTACGGATCAAATATAAGGCTGGATGCTTCTCCTGACTCATGCAGCTGCAAAGGCTGATGAATCACAGGCTACAGAGGCTAACAACTCCTAGGACTAGTATGCAATACAGCAGGCTTCTGGCTTAAGTTCAAAAAACAAAAGGTCAGAGTAAGAGGTGCCCGATGCAGGATTCAAATCTAGCTAAAAGCAAGAGAGATGTGATAGAATGTGCATATATATTGAGATCATGCTATGTCCCTGAAGAAACACCCTTTCAATTAATGAACTTCTCATAGCAGATCTAATCATGGAAGCGGTCCCTACTTTATTTTACTGCCAAGCCACTGAGAATCATGGCCCAGATTAGTTGACACATGTCCTTACAATCACACACTCCATTCTCATTTTTATTGCCTCCACTTCTAATCTCCTGCTAGAATCTAGAGTAACACACTGGTTCCCTCTAAAATAAAAAGGATATTTTAAAATAAAGAAAGTCTGTTATAAAGTAAAATAATATTAAGTCAAATATCATAAAAGATCTAATCCAATGCCTAACATGGTATGCATCTTTTATAAGTGGTAGCTGAAACGTCTTTGTAGTTCCACCATGCCTAACTTGTTCAATAAATATGTGTTAATTCATTGTTGTCAAGTATGGTGCCCAAGATTAAATCAGGTAGAAAAGCAAGATTTTTTAAAGTGTCCTTCTAATCTTAATTACTTTTTTTACATAACTTACTCCCCACTAACCCCACAAACCTGAAGCAATATAAAAAAAGCAAAGTGTTAATTTAGGCAGTTTTTGGTGACGTTGATTAATGCAGAAAGATATTACTCACTAATTACAGACAAAACCCCCTCATTTGAACTCAATAACAGTTTTAATTAAAATTCTTAGTCTCCCAAAGCATGACTTCCTTAACCTGGTTTAATTATTTTGCGGGTCTTGCCTATGACCTTGTGTTAATTTGCATGGTGCTAAACATGTTTTTCTATTTGTCTGGCTATGTGCTATTATGGAGGAATTTCACATTTTAGCTAAAATCAACACTAACCAAAGATGCCAGCTGATTAATTGGGCTTAGAGAGGTGTCATACATGCACTTAAAATGCAAATAAATGGTGGACTTTAACGGTGAATATTTAATAATAATGCAGAAGATTTCAGCTTCTTCATCCAATTTTAATTAAATGTGAATTTGTTGACTATATACAACTTAAATGGTGAAATATCCAAAGGCAGTCTTCTTTTTTTAAAAGATACCACAACCTGCATTGCTCCTTAACAGTGTACAAACACAGTATAAGGTCTAGATCAACATTTCAAATGGGCACACTTAT
The DNA here is from genome assembly GCF_000296735.1 of Chrysochloris asiatica. Taxonomy (NCBI): domain Eukaryota; kingdom Metazoa; phylum Chordata; class Mammalia; order Afrosoricida; family Chrysochloridae; genus Chrysochloris; species Chrysochloris asiatica. Next base: position 24,913,739 of record NW_006408533.1, on the reverse strand, counting down.
TTTTAAATATACAATAAATTGCAAGCATATAAGCAACTCTACTTTAGGAATTTGTCCTGCAGGCATATAAATATATGTTCAAGAAGGTTTTCCACAGAATTATTAGTAATAGGGAAAACCTGAAAACAACTTATCTATCAATGATATGAATCTATACAGAGACAAGGAGCCCGGGTGGTGCTATGGGATAAACATTGGACTGCTAACCACAAGTTCAGCAGTTCTAACCCACCAGCCACTTCATGGAAGAAAGATGAGGCTGTCTACTTCCATTAAGATTTACAGGCTCAGAAACCCTAAACAGGTTCTCTATGAGATGGAATCGGACTCAATGACAGTCTTTACATAAACATATGAGCCTTTTCATGAACCAATATCCAAAGTACGTAAGAATGCCTATGGGTTGTGAAACTGAGTGAAGAGATAGAACTGTGTTGCTACAAAGATGTGTTTTATTCATGCAAAGCAACAGACCTTAAGGAAAGTGAGGTGAAGGCATGGGAAAATTGCTGACCTTCAGTAGAGCAGTTTGTACTTTACTTTAGGTTCTCTATGGGAAAAATCACTGCTAAAGACACTCTTTCCCCAGGTGTGGTCCTGCTGACAGTGTTCTAGAAGCTATGGTCTTTCTTTGTCACTGACTTTGTATTTACTGTGATAATCCACATATGAAAGAATGATCCATTAAGTGTTCAATTCGGGGACACCCATTACAGTCACAATATTGTACATTCTTCATCACTATCTACTTACTTTCAAAACGCTTTCATCACCAAAAACAGTATCTGTGCCTGCCTTTTAAGTAATGGTTTTCCTTTTTCACCTTTCCTAAATTCTCAGTAACATTTCATTTAATTTCTCTTTCAATAAAGCTATGTATTCTAATTATTTCATATAAAAAGTGGAATCAAATGTTATCTGTTCTTATGTACCTAGTTAATTTGACTTTATATACCATTTTCAAGGTTCATGTATGCATGCGTAAGCATATATTATTGTTGTTATTGCTAAGTATCATCAAGTCTGTTCTAACTCATAGTGATCCTATACAGGATTTCTGAGGAGAGGCTGGTGAGCTTGAACCACCAACCTGTGGTTCAAACTAACCTTACGGTCAGGTGCTTATCCTGCAGTGCCATATGAAGACTCCAAGCATGTATTCTTATTTATTACTGAGAAAGAATCCATTCTCTGCATATGTGAAAGACATTTTGTATTTCAGTTTCTGTTACCTTTCTAGAAGAATTTACACTAATGATGTGTAATGTGTATTCTTGGTAATGTGTATGACATCGGTTTCTTGAGCTAAACTCAGTACTAACAAGATTACCTTCCATGAAAGGAGGAAAAATAGAATTTGTACTCAGATCTTCTTGACCATCTCTTTGGTATCTAGCTCCCTGGAGTCTGAAAAAGCCTGTCCCTCCTACAACTATTAAAAGAATAAAAAGAGACAGAAAGGGAGACAACAAACAAATAGTAAAACAGCATTAATGGCCTAAGCCCATTTGTCTCTATGCATTGAAGTAAATATATGGAAGCATTAGCCAAATTAGACTGGGGGTGCTGGATTCATACTAAATTATGCTTTCTCTCAAAGAGATTTTCTGTATTTCAGAGTCCCCCCCCCCCCGCATTTGTTTGTTAATAATCACATCTTATTGAAGGAATCTTAAATTACAGTTAGCATATTTGATCCAGATAAGTCTAATGCTTCACAAATTTTCATGCAATAGAATGAGAAATATTAAATCCAATGCTACCTGTAAAATAAAATAAGGCACAAAAGAATCAATGCCATTCGCCTAATTAATATACTATCAGCCTAGTTGTTTAAAGATACACTAATATCCCTATATCCCACTCAGTCTTCTTGCTCTGCTACATGTACTCATATATATATTTATACACACCACAGACAATAGAGAAAAAGAATTCATAAGAGCAAAAATATATACAGTAAATATATAACTAAAATAAAACCAAAAGGCTCATTTTAAATTAGGTTTTCTTCCTAACGTTAAAACTGCATTTGTTTATTTCAGACTGTTTCTTGTTTTTTTTTCAGACAAAATCCATTCAAAAGAAAGATATTTAATTCCTTATAGGCTATCCTTCCAATGTATATAGTTTGGAAACAGTCTCCAAATGTCCTTAAATGTCATCTGACCTCTGGGCAATATGCGCATGCAGGAAAATTAAAATGACAAGTGGTTTAAAACATCATGAACAAGACAAAATGGTGCCCAATTTCATGGCACATTTGCCCTCACTCCAGTGTATTTGCAAGTTTTTCTGAATTCTGGAGTTCACATGTGAGACATATTACCAGAAAAAGAATTATGATAAACATTAACTCTTATTAACTGAGCAGCTTAGAAATACTTGGTTCTAAATCAAATTAGAAGATACAGAAATTCAGTTTTATTATTTTAAAGTATATATAGGCAGGAAACAGAATGACTTTTTTTTTTTTTTTTAATCATATCTCTTAGAATATTAATGGTTAGTACTTGATCATCTTAAAAAAGAAAATAAAGCATCTTGGAGTCTGCTTTACTCTACCATGCTCTACCATGACTTTAGTTGACTCTTCTCAAGAACATCATAGATCTTCTCACAAAGATTATGTTGAAAAGTGCAACATCTTCATAGAGAACTTAAACAGGTTCCTTAAGTCATTGCTTTTATTCTAAATCCTTTCCAACATCCTTTAATAATCTCCTTTAGACTTTTTGGTCAATATTTCTCAGAACTATCAGTGAGCAGATGAGAAATTCTAAGCTCTTGGGAAACTATTTAATAGAATATTTTCTTATTTCTGCTTTTCAGGTACTTTATCAATTCTCTCTGATTTATTCGCAAATTCTAATCTTGGTAACATTAACAATTTACAGATTCCTTTGGTTCTCTCTGATGTAATCAGCCTGGCTTTGACTTTGTATTTACTTAAAGCAATCATCCTTTACTCCCTTCCAAAGTACCAAGGATTCAATGTTCTCTTATTCAAATCTATTTTATCCTCTTTAAGTGTGAAGATCATTCTTCCTGATGTCAATAATGGAAGCAAAATTGAGGTTGATTGGTTTGCATTCATTGTGTAAACACTCTGAGTCAGTTGGTCCAAAGATTTGAAAAACTCACAATTGTATATTAAAAATACCCAGGACTTACTACCAAGCTTATTACTTAATTTATGTGGGACAAAACTCAGCAATCTCTATCATCAATATACTGCATTTTTACATTATGAATACAATGTCTTCACAAACTTGGGACTAAGAGCCTGAGTAAGAATCAGGAAAACTTAGATCCCATCAGATATTATTGAAAACCTGTTTGGAATAGGTGTGGTATCAAAGGATCTTCGAAGATAAAGGAAGATTCCATAGCATGTAATTCTCACCCTTGTCATGCTGCTAACACAACATATCACTTAGCTGAACCTGAGATTTGTCATCCAAAAAGCTGTAGGATTGACCTCAATCAATATGGTGGATACTGTAATGTGTCTGACTACAGTCATCTGAGTTCTCCTCTCCTTTGCCTGTTGTTTAATCATTGTTGTTAGCTGTCATTGAGTCAGTTCAGATCCATGGTCACCTGATATATAGCAAAGTTCTATAATGAGGTGAACTGTTCATGAGTTCTGTGCCATCTTCCTAATCATGGGGATATTTGACTCCATTATTGTGACTATTGTATCAGTCTATCCAATTTAAGTTTTCCTCCTTTATTGTTGTTGTTAAGTGCTGTCAAGTTGGTTTCAATTCACAACAACCCTGTATAGGGATTCTGAGGAACAGCTGGTTGATTTGAACCACTGACCTTGTGGTTACAAGTCCAGTGCTTATCCTACAGCCCCAGAGCTTGACTACAGAGTGTTAAATAATAGCTATTCTGAGAGCCTCACAATTTAGCAGTTATTCTATGACACAGTGTTGTCCAATGGGACTTAATTGAAACTCTTCAAGAAACGTTTTGGTGAAAGCTTTAGCTTTCCTAGAAAAAAGAGAGCAGACAACTTGTCTTTCCTCTCATCTTTCTGACCTTAAACGTGTAGTTGGTGTCTATTTTGTAGGAGCCATTTTATGAAGATTTATAAGTTAATGTGTATAAGGCAAAAAGTAATTGGTTCAGGTTAATAGAATGCAGCTATTAAATGAACCTGGGTCTCTGATGACATTTCTAAGGTATGAAACAAATGCCAGTGACCACCTACTTCTAGACTCCTTAAGTGAGAAAAAGAAACCCCTCTTGGTTTGAAATTTCATCAGTTGGTTGTTCTGTTGCTCACACCCAAATTCATTCCTTAATCTTTGTTTCTCAAATTGCCTTCTCATAAATATCTCAGAATAATCATTCAAAATGCAGTGTCCTGTGTCTGTCCCTTAGAAATTCTGTTACAATAACTTTTGGATAGGAGCCAGCATCTGTATTTTATAATAAGCATTCCTGGTGATCCTTGGGCCAGTGTTTTCCCTAAACTTACATGATTAAAATACATTTGGTAAACAAAACATTGCCAATTATCTAAGAACTTGGCTCTTTTCTCCACTTGGTTTTTGTCAATGCAGCTCTAAAATAGAGCTGAGAATTTTTCACAGGTGCTTCTCATTACTTTCCCTCCTCTGATGCCTGGGTTCCTGCCACCTTGGTTCACTCTTTCCCACCAGCATCCATCACCTTTCCCATTTTTATCCCCTGCAGTCTTCTCTTATGCCTTTTGGAATTCTCACCTTTCCTGGAATATTCACCTCTCATGTGTCACTTTCTCACTTTACAACTCCCCTTCAATGCTTCTGTTCCTCTTTATTCTTTGATTGACTCTCCCTGAGCAGCAATTTGCGATCCCCTATTATGAAGAATTCCCTATAAAAATAAATTATATTGTGCTGTGTTTGGGAGATAAAATTGATGGGGTAAACAGCTGTACACAGCAGCTCTGTGCAAACAAGTTTAAAGCAAAACCCAACCATCTGCTCAGCACGAACCCTCCAAGAGCTGAGATCAGCTGTTGTACTACCAACAGTTATCCTACAGAACGCCAGACTTGCTGGGAAAGAAATGAAAAGAATATCACCAGGCGAATGAGGCAGAGATGGCAAAGTGTACTGTCCAACAAAGGAAGCCATAGTGAGCATCTTTCTTCACTCACGTTAGCATATATTTCATCAGTAGCAAACCTAAATAATTTTAGCTACTGTTCATTTACAGGAGATTAATATCACGAATCGGGCTGTGAACCTCAAGGTCATTAGTTCGAAACTACCAGCTGTTCCGTGGGAGAAAGATGAGGCTTTCTGCTCCCATAAAGATTTACAGCCTCGGAAACCCTGTACAGGGTCGCTATGAGTCGGAACCGACTCCACGGCACATTACAACAACAACAACAACAATATCAACATTACTGATACTTATATATCCTTTCTTTTAAAATAAGAGGTTTTTGATAGTAGAAATCAAAATCATCTCCCTCTTAGGGGGTTGTACGTGTAGACAATTCTGATAAAACATCTAAAATTCAATTTGGAGATTTCTAAGATTTTACTTTCTTTTTCTAAGTGCTTCTTTTTTTTAAAAAAAAAGATGAAAATTAATCTATATTTTATGGAAAAAGTTTAAATGTGAAGCATTAATTTGTACCTTAATGGTTTTTATTCTGATCATTTCCCAATCCTAGTACTTCCTTCACCATATGCCCAAGTAACCTCAAAGAAAAGAGGACTCTTCCCTTCCATCACTGAGATCAGCCTCCTTTTCTTCTCTACCCATCTGATAACTTGTGGTCAGAGTCAGTGAGTCTTAGTCAGATGTTTGAGTAAGCTAATCTTCCTATTAGTATCCTTTATTTAATATTTATTTCATGCATTTTGCCATACATTGTCGTGTTGCTGTCAAAGACTGTTGAGTTTCTATCAAATCATAGAGACCCTGTATGGGGTTTCAGAGGAGTAGCTGGTGGGTTAGAACCATCACCTTGCAGTTTAAACTGACCTTGTGGTCTAGTGCTTAGCCTATAGAACCACAACAGGACTCCTATTTAATGTCATTGTTGTTGTTAAGTGCCGGTCGAGTCGATTCTGACTCATAGCAACCCTGTATAGGGTTTCTGAGGAGCAGCTTGTGAGCTTGAATCACCGACCATGCAGTTCAAACGGCTTTGCTGTCAGGCGCCTTAACCCACAGTGCTACACTAGGACTCCATTTAATGTTACATGGTTGTAAATTCCAACCTATATTGCTATGTTTCTGACGTTTCACTATATAATGATTGATATTTGACATATTAACTATTTTTAATAAGTATTTTTCTTTCCGTTATTATATATCATTCTACCACCTCGCTAACCATTCCTTGGTATGCGCAGCTAGATATTGACTTTAACTTTTGGATATTAATATTAAACCTATTAGATATTACCTCATTATATCAACTCATATATTTAGATTCTGCAGATTGTGATTCTTCCATACAATTTGCTTTCTACTACCTAAGTTTCAAGCCATTCAGAAAATTCCAGAAAAATTGTTCTCTATCAACTTATGATATTAAACTACATCATAAAGATGCAAACTATAAATGACTTTGTTTTCTCCTTGCCCCACTCATGTGCTCACACAACTTACCAAGACATTTTCATAAAGATGTAATTTAATATTTTTTCTTGCTTTTATTGGTTCCAAAGATATACAAGGAACACAAATGTTAGACCACTACAGGTTATTACATTATGCGATTCCATATAAAGTTCAATTCCATATAAAGTTTGCTCTTTAAAAATTATTCTCTAGATTAGGATGGAAAATAGCTGAGGAAAAGAAAACTTTTCTTTGCCATCATAAAATGAGAATCATATGCCTCATTGCTAAAACACTCAGAATAAAATTTTGTAGTCAATATCCATAGTTTTTATTTGCATGAATTTCCTGACATTATTTTTCTTTTATATCATCTTTTATTATTTTATCTTTTATAATATTAGTTTTGTTAGATTATAAACTATGTAAACATGTCAATAAAGTGTCTTTTGGTATAGTTGTTAAGCAGGAGAGGATGAAGGTTAGAATTTCCCCCTCTTTTTCTAGTAGATTAGTTTTACTTCATTAACGTTGTTTAGATACAAATATGCAACTGGCTCTTGATTCATGTGTATTTAGCACAGTGTCGTCCACTTATAAAAATATTTTTGAATAAAATCTCTAGTCTCACAATCACCATTTCCCTATCACAGACATGCTACTCAAATTATCCAAGTCAGCTTACTTCCTAATAATGTCATTGACTGACACTTGGCAAGATTAGCGACAATTTTTGTGTGTACGATTGTGACTGAATATAGTAGTTCTTACTTGACCTATGTTGTTAAGTGCTGTTGAGTCGATTCCAACCCATAGCGACCCTGTACAGGGTTTCTGAGGCTGTAAATCTTTACGAGAGCAGAAAGCCTCATCTTTCCCCCACGGTACTGCTGGTAGTTTAGAACTGCTGACCTTGGTATTAGCAGCCCAATTCGTAACCATTACATTACCAGAGCTCCTTGTTGACCTACAGCACACAGATTTGTATGTTTTAGCATACAATGCTGATTCTCTCTTTTTAAATTCAATTTCTTCCCTAACTTTACCTGACTGGTCCTTACTGTAACATAGTTGTTATTTGATTATACTCTGGAGTCCTGGTGTGGAGTTGTAGGATGAGCACTGGAGGAGTAACCACATGGTCAGTGGTTCAAAGCCACAAGCCACTCCTCAGAAATCCTATACAGGATCTCCACACATCAAAACTGACTCACTAGCACATAATAACAAGAGCATACTTGAACTACACCACTGATATTTTTCATGAGAAACTTTTCAAAAATCTATTATTTTTTCGGATTACTTTGTAGTTTTTCTTGGTCCCTTTGCAAGTTATATATTTCATGACATCATATAGCTTGCCTACATTATTTCTGTAAAGTCAGTTTCCTAAACAGCCCCTAACAGACAGTGGGTATTAAATAAATAAAAGTGAAATAAATGAATAAATCTGAGTTTTGACATCACAAAAAAAAACTGATAAAAAATGTGTAAGATTTAAAGATCATCTGCTTTTTCTGTTTGGTGGGGGAAAAAATAAGAATTTCCAATTATCTAGTTATGATGATGAATGTATAGAGTCAAATAAAATAGCTAGTTAAAAATGATGATGGTGCTTTCAGCATCAGTATGTAGTCTGGTTAATATATCTGAATTACATTTTACAGCTTTTAAAATGTTTCTCCATATATCAACTTATCTGAATCTAACATCAACATGGTAAAATATCCAAAGTGATATTATGATCTTGAGTTTTACAGATAAAAAAAAAGCACACAAACAATGGAATGGTTATTTGCCATGAATATTCCATTGTTTGATTGTGCCTTTTGGATATTTGTGCAGTGATGTCAGAAAAATGCTGAGAATGGAAGTCCAGAGATCTCCATGTTAATGTGACCATAGTGTTAAACTATCTGTGTGACCTAGGTAAGTTAATACTGTTCAATGTGCTTCAATTGCATGATTTATAAAAGAACAAAAAGATCTTTCTCACCTACTTTTTGACGATTGAGAGCTCAGTTTTTATACAAGAGAATTAATTTGGAAGATTTTTGACAGATGTTTATAATGATAAAATCACATAATTTTAAAGATGGACGAGATTTTAAAGATCAGTATCTGAGCCCCTTTTGTTCTCATGAAGTCCTTGGTGACACAGTCATTGTGTGTTCAACTACTGACTGAAAGTTGGCAGTTTAAACCAACCCAAAGACATCTTGAAAAATGAGCCTATAGAAGGCTTGAAGTATAACACACATGGTTATACCTGAAGTAAAACACATGTGGTGTTAGGATGAATTGCAATTTATTTGATGACAACTGGTTTGGTTTTGGTTTTACTGATCATAATAAAAGTAAATTATACTACTTGTTGTTAAGTGTTGTCAAGTGTGTTCAGACCTATAGCAACCCTATACAGAGTCCTGAGGAGCAACTGTTGAGTTTCAACACTCAACCTTGGTTCAAATCGACCTTGTGGTCAAGTGCTTATCACACAGTATGACACTTGGCAAAAAAGGTTTCTGAGAGTCACTGAGTTACCCTGGTGAGTGATGGATAATCTTCCTGTCATATCAGCAAGTCCTTTATACAAATTGGTTTTTATCATCACATTAACATGATGATCACATTCCTCTTACTCCAAGGATAGATACTACATTGTTTTGAATGGTAATGTTTAGAAATAATTAAAAGAAAACAATATTGTATGAAAACAAAGAATTCCAGATTGATTATCATAGAACTTTCAGTTATAGTTCATATTTATTCTTTAACACAGGTTCAATAGTCTCAAAATTAATCACTCTTGATCATATCTATATTTAAAAACAAAGAAAAAGAAAATAAACCCCCTACATTTGGTATGATTCTGACTCATAGCATTTGGGCAAGCCCAAAAGAGAACATCAAATATCAAGTAATTTTTGTGCTAAAGAGTTAAAATTGCATTAAGATGTTATTAATACATATAAAGGAAGGCTGTTTTTTAAAGGGAAAAGCACATAAATAAAAACAAAAACTTAAAACTAAACCTACATGTGATGAAAGCAAAGTCGACCAGACAGACTTGGGTTTAAAAGGGTCAGTGGAGATTGAAATTGTTTTTTAACCATCTCCAACCCAAATACCAGGCACCCAAGCACTCTAGAATAAAAAGCTGAGTGAGAAACCAAAACTGAAGGAAGTAACTCAATGGAGAAGAAGCTTATAACAAAGAAATGTGTGAGATAGGCAAATTGTTTTCTCATCAGTGGGAAAGAGACAAGTGGCAGACATCCAAAAGAGGTGAGCTTCAGATGTCCAAAAATAGGTGGTAATGGCACTTTACAGGAAGTTAATGGACACAGTTGATGAGACAGTGGATGCTAAGAAGTTGACATTACTATGTGGGCAACGCAGGAGGAGCAGCAGATATTGGCAGAGTGAACAAAGAGGAAACAAATAAAAAAGAAGGATTATCTGGAGGTTAGAAGAGAAAGTTGATGTGCTTGGTCATGTTGGAGGATGTGACTCAGCGTCAGCACATAAGAACATCAGTGATTTATATACTGGTAAAAGTTACTCATCCACAAGAAATACCAGCCAGGATACAAGTAGATATATGCCCACCAATGTTCATCACATTGGTGAAGCAGAAAGATGGAGGCAGCCTAAATGCCCATCAATGGAAGAGTGGATAAACAAACTCTGGTACATTCATACAATTGAACACTATGCAAAGCTGAAGAATAACAATCAATCTGCAAAACACCTCCTAACATGGATGAACCTGGATGACATTATGCTGAGTGAAATTAGTCAATCACAAATGGAAAAATATTGTGAGACCAATATTATAAAAACTCAAGAAAAGGTTTTCATACTAGAAAAAACACTGTTTGATGGTTATCAGGGGTGAGAGGGAAGGGAGAGTAATATACTGGCTAGAGGGCAGACATATGTTAACTTGGATGACAGAGAGGGCAATATACAAGAAAGGGGAAGACAATATATAACAAGAGGAAAGTTGGCAGAAGAATGATGAAGAGTGGCGAACACATAGGGAGATAGGCAAAGGCTAAAGGGAACTGAGGTAAATAGTGATATATGTACACAACCGTAGAACAACAGTGTTCTGCAAGTGGATACATGGACAGAGATACAGGCTGAATGGGTATGGGAGAAAGAGTGTGAGTACACCCACAAATATATAAAAGCTTGAAATAAGTTATTTGTAGATGAGTATTTACCTTTCTTGCAAACACAACTACGAATGAAGTGGAGCATACAGTGGGTAAAATGACAAAAACTTCTCAGATATTATTAAACATCTCAAGGCAATGTGTTGCTGAGGTTGAGAGCTCAGGAACATAATCATGAGGGACACCATGATTAATTGGCATAACATAGTTCACAAAGACAATATTCTACATCCTACTCTGGTGAGTAATGTCTGGGACTTTTAAAGGTCATGAGCGGCCTTCTTTCATGTCTCTCCATGCTTGAAAGAAAGAAACGTGATGATAATTGAAGATGCTTGGTATCAATTATTCCAATGGACAAATAGAACATGTGAACATCAGTTTCCATGACTCTGAGGTAAGAAGAACTACACAATGTATGGCTATCACTACCAACTGCTCTAAAAGGGACCATATTAGAAGGTTCTGGAAAGAGTGGAGGGAAATGTGGAACAAAAATCAAAACTATTTTAGAAAAACAGGCTTAATGGTCAGAAAAAGACAGGAAGAACCTGAAACTACGGCCCTCAACCACCCTTCAGATCTGGAAAGGAACTCACTCTCATAGTCCAATTTTTAGTCAAGCCATAGATAGGTATGGAGTCCTGGCATGATGCTGCAGGGTAATGTGCTGGACCACAAGGTCAGTTTGAACCACAAAATCAGCAGTTCAAATCCATCAGCCACTCCTCAGAAACCCTATACAGTATTGCTATGAGTCAGAACAGACTCGACAGCACTTAACAATATAGACAAGTGAACAGGAAAAAGTAAAAATCATTCACTGCCCTCTCTGCCCAAACAGGCAAGCTAAAATGCTAATCAGGTAACTGAATGGGCCCAATCTTCCTGGTTTCCTCCTGCCCTCAAACAGGTATGAAGCCTGGCTACTCCCTGACTCTGACCCCATATAGGCCCATGGTACCCGCCATTCGGGGCTCAGAATCTGGAGAAATTAGCTCCTCTGAGTCAGCCGGCTTAATAAAATCTAAAACTTGGCTTCACCTCTCCGAGGGGCCTCAGTTTCTTCGACCATGGATGTAAAACTGCCGTAACACAGGTAAATAGTGAGGACAACAAAACTAGTAAGGTATGCTTACCATGGAATGGTCAATCATTCAAAATCAAAAGGGCAACATTTACTTAAGGACAAAGTTAAGAAGAGATGGGAAGGTGGTTGGAATGCAAACAGGAACCCCAGGGAGGAAGCAGGATAATTGTTGCGTGGAGGGGATTGTAATCTTTGTGATGAAACCAAGTGTATGATTTGTCAAATGCAAAATGGATCATTTTGTCTGTAAATATTTACTTATGTTACAATAAAAAGTTAGGAAAAATAGATTCTGATATTTAAAAATTATGTGCTGTTCCATTGAGGAACAAAAATTTAAAGTGATTTGAAAGCCACAGCAACCCAAAGAGCTAGTAGCTGTAATAGAGGGTTCACAGAGCATTGCAGCAAAACATCCTGCCCTGTCTGTTCTACCTGCTGCTCATGGACTCTCAGATATTACAAAACAAGAGCTTCTGCCAAAGCACTTGCTGCCTAAGACTACTGAGCGCATTGTTGAGGAGCCAGTTATTAAGGTAACTTATCTGTGATCCATAAGGAGCTCTGATAGCGTAGTGGTTATGAATCAGGCTGCAAACCGCAGGGTCAGCAGTTCGAAACTACCAGCTGTTCCGTGGGAGAAAGATGAGGCTTTCTGCTCCTGTAAAGATTAACAGCCTTGGAAACCCTGTACAGGGTCGCTATGAGTTAGAATCGACTCCACGGCACATAATAACAACAATCTCTGATCCATAGACACGCTGTTGTCTGGATATGCAAATGTACTTCCCCAAAGTTAACCTTGACAGTAATGTTTGCTTGATCTAGGTTACTTCAATCTTTGCATGCATCTTATTTCGGAAAATAATAGTAATAATAATAGACTGTGATGCAAATTTCAAATTCTGAGAAAAGTAATTTAGTTGTAGATGATTTCTAGGTATTTATTTAGTTTGTATGTTCTGCTTACTAATGCATCAAAACATTTTCTAAGAATGATCATCTTCTGGTAGAGGCCAGAAGGTTTCAACAAAACACGTGTATTGAGGAAGTTTGGGGTACCAGGCTGTTCTTTATTTTGGGAAAATCAATCCTTGTATTCCTTTTGGAAACATCATTGGAGAGAAACTCTTGAATTTTTCCCTTTTATCCTTGAGTAAGTGGCAGACAGATGAAGCTTTCTATGAAGATTTACAACCTTGGAAAACCTATACAGGTTCACTATGAGTTAGAACCGACTTGAAGACACACCAACTATCAACTGTTGATTAGAATGCTTAGAACTAGAAATTAAAAACCAAACAAATGCATACACACACAAAATGACCCCATGAAGACTGCCACACTACCTTTTCAGGAAGACACAGACAATACTGTTCCATATGACTAGAATTTTACTAGTAGAGAGTGAACTGAAGCAGGGGCCCCGTGTGAAAAGTTCTGCTTAGTCAAGTTTACGCTTCAGATAAAGAGAATAACTTGGGACTGTCGTGGAGATGGCTATAATACAAAGAGATCCTACTGTGCTGTTTGTTCTCTGCGTTGGAAATGAATGGTGGGAATGCAGTAACCTTCTGCAGAGAGAAGTAAGGATAGATGCAGGGAATTTTGAGTAAATTAGGTATCAGGTACTATGCATGCTTCTCTTTCACACACATGCACAGATTATACACTTCCAACTATCTAAAGCAGTTATTAACATAATAAACCTCATGACAGTTATATTCTGTTGTTGTTGTTATGTCGTTTCCGACTCATAGCGACTCTGTACAGGGTTTCCGAGGCTGCAAATCTGTACGGGAGCAGAAAGCCTCATCTTTCTCCCACGGAACAGCTGGTAGTTTCCAACTCCTACCTTGCGGTTTCCAGCCCGATCGGAACCTTAAGTTCTGTCAAATCAGTCTGACTCATGGTGGTGGTGGTTATGTGCTGTGGAGTCGGTTCTGATTCATAGTGACCCTGTACAGGATTTCCAAGGTGGTAAATCTTTACGTGAGCAGAAAGTCTCATCTTTCTCCCGTGGAACAGCTGGCAGTATGGAACTGCTGACCTTGAGGTTAGTAGCCCGACTCCTGACCACTATGCTATTAGAGCGTTTTAGTCTGACTCATAGTGACCCATATAGGATTTCTGAGGAGTGGCTGGTTCATTTGAACTACGGATCTTGCAGTTAACAGTCAAGAGTTTACCATATAATGCCACACAAGGACTCATTTATATTTATATTTTAGTCCTCATATTTATCTTGTGGGTTTTTTTTGTTTTTTTTTTTAACCAGTTATTGATATAACTTTGTTCAGGAGTCAAAGTCCTGCATACCACTAAAAATGAAAAAAAAATAATGAAAGAAAGAGAGAGAGAGAATGAGATAAAATGAAGAAAAAACAAATTTAAGTTTTTTTTTCAGGAAATAGGCATGTCTTCTATTTCCTTCAATACATTATTTCACATATTTATTAATTCATTTAGCAGATAATTCATTTAACAGAAAAATTTGAATATGCATTATTTGCTAACTACTGTATTTTGTTATTGTTGTGGTTGTTAGGTGCCATCGAGTCGGTATCGACCCACAGCAACCTTATGCGCAACAGAATGAAACACTGCCTGATCCTAGGCCAACCTCACTATTGTTGCCACGATTGAGTCCATATTTTGAGTGCCTTCCAACTTGAGGGGTTCATTTTCTGACACTAAATCTGACAGTATTTCTCTGCTATTCATAGGTTTTCAGTGACTAAAGATTCGGAAGTAGTTCATCATTCTTTATTCTTAGTCTGTCTACAGAGCTTAAGTGGAGATAATGGACAAGTCAATTAGCAAAAGATGAATATGTGTTTCAATCAGAAAACCACAGAATACAATGTGGTGCATAGCAGAGTTATCTAGCTGGTTCCAGGAGCTCAAAAGATACTTCTATAGATAAATGATACGGTGATGTGAGGTGTGAGTGGAAGATCTGGGAGTAGAATTGTTCAGAATGAACTATTCTGCATCACAGTTGAAGGACAAGGAAGGGCATGCCCTTTTATAGAAAACTAAAGAGATATATTATGACTGCAATAGAGAGCAGGTGAAGAAAGGAAAAGGAAAAGATGGGACTAGACAGAAATGTGAGAAAAAGCCCTTCCAGGAGAGGATATATAGCCTGGACTTTATCTTATAGACATTATTATATCCTGTTTCACCACTTTGTTACAGTTCAGGTGGCTTTGAGCAAGTTATTCAACAATTAGGTGTCTTGTTTACTCATCTCTAAAATAAAGAATTCAAAAGGCATATCTTTACAAGAGTGTATCAGGATTTGTTCTCAAGTGCTCTGACATCAAATTGAAGATTCTGTGCATCATAGTACAAATGTGTGTCCTTAAGAAAAAATTAAAATATGCATGAATTTTAATTCAAAACCCCTGTTATATAAAATATAGGTCCACCTGTTTTTATACATTTGTCCAAAGAATCATGATTAGAATGTTTAGGTTAGAGAAGAAAGGCTTAGGGGAAATAAAACATTTTCATATATGTGAAATCCTGTCGTTTTAAGATACAATACAATTTTACTGCCGCAAAGAGCATTGCTAGAATATATGGATAAGATTTACAAGTAAGTAGATTTCAGCTTAACTGAAGTATTGAAAAATGTGTAGTATTCTCAAGTGTAATCAACTACTTCAAATATAATGAACCTTCCATCATGGGAAGTGTCCAAATAGAAGCTAGATGACCATCTGGTGAATATGTAGTAAGGAGATGATAAGTTGGAATAAATGCCACTTATGGCTGACAGATACTGGAGTAACATCCCTGGGCACATGGCCATGTAACTGCTGCCATTTCCAGTGTCCACCACCTAAATGTATAAACGATTGAACAATAACAACAAAGAAATGCATCATTCAAAGGTAACCAATTTTAGGAGGAGTGTTAGAGTGTACCCACAAACATATATAGGTTTGACAAAGGGTATATGTACAGAAGCTTTATCTTTGATACAAAAACATCCATGAATGTGATGGTATATACAGGGGACAAAGTTATTAAAACTTCTCAAACATAAGCAAACATCTTGAAAAAATGAGTTGCTAGGTCTGCAGTCTCAGGATTATAGTTTTGGGAGACATCATGGTCAGCTGACATAACAGTCCACAAAGACAATATTCTACATCCTACTTTAATGAGTATTGACTAAAATCTTAAAAGCTCATGAGCATCCATCTAAGGTGCAACTATCCATTTCTCCCTGTCTTGAGGAAATAACAGTGACAAAAACTGAATATGAGTGTAAACAATTAGTCCAATGGCCTAATGGATCCACATCAGAATCAGTCTCCATACTCTGAGACCAGCTGGCTACCACTAACAACTGTTCTGAAAGGGATCACATTAGAAGGTCCTGGATAGACTGGGAGAAAAAGTACAGCAAAACTCAGAATCACAAAAAACAAAGAGAACAGGCTTACTGGTCAGACAGAGACTTATAGAAAGCTTGAGCTCTTAGCCACTCTTCAGGCTGAAACTAAACTAACCCCCATAACTCAATTTTCAGCCAAACAACAAAGAGGGCCTGTAAGTCCTGGTATGGTGCTGTGGGTTAATGTGTTGGACTGCAAAGTCGGTTTGAACCATGAAGTCAGTGGTTCAAGCTCACCAGCCACTCCTGGGAAACCCTATGCTGAGTCGCTATGGGTCAGAACCAACAACACATAACAACAACAACAATGTAACCCTAGTTAGGTAGATGTACCTTAGACTAATCAACCATTTGAGATGAAAAGGGCAGCATTTACCAAAGGACAAAGGTCTGAAGGAATGGGAGAGAAGGAGGAATGGAAGCAAGAAAAGCAGGGATAGTAGGATATGTGCCATTACACTGAAGGGACTGAAATCATTGAGATGAAAAAAGTCTGTGTTTTCTTGAATATAAAATGAATGATCTGCTCTGTAAACTGTCACTCAGTTCACAATAGAAAAGTAAAAAACAAAAAAGAAAGCAATAATATTCTATTTTAAAAAAATAAAGAACCCCATAAGATTAATAGTATTATATTACATGATAGAAAATACTTGAACAGAAAATTTGTATAATGTTAGAACTACATATAGAAAGATATGCAAAATGTTACCAAAGTCAGAAGAAAGTTACAGTTACTGTAAGGCCGAGAAACCATAAATAGGAAAAGATGGACTTTTGAGGTAAATAGGGAATAGCACACACAATCAGACAGAATTCCAAGCAGTCCCCTGAGAAACATTTGGTTGCTGAAATCTTGGGTCTTTGCTGTATTCAAGCAGAAATATCAATTGCTTAAACAGTTGTCATAGAGCTGATTCCAATTCAAGGAAATCTCGTGTGTGTCAGTGGAGAACTGTGTTTTACAGGATTGTCAATAGTTTATTTTCAGAAGTAGATTGCCAAACTTTTCTTCCAAAGCATCTCTGGGTGAACTCTAACCTCTAAACATTCATGTAGCAGCTGATTATGTTAACCATTTGTATCACACAGGGACTTCATACAGTTGTTATGTGTGGTTGACTTGGTTCCAATTCAGGGCTACCATGTACAGGGTTTCTGAGGCTGTAACTCTTTGTGCAAGCAGAAACTATCATCCTTCTTCTGGGAGTGGCTGGTGGGCTCAAACCACCTACCTTGTTGTTCCCAGTCCAGTACTTATCATATGGAGCTACCATGCTTTCAGGGACTACATGTAGAAAGCTGTTATTACTGGATGCCACTGAGTCAGTCAATTTTGACTCATAGGGACACTGTATGACAGAGTACAAGTGCCTCATAGGCTGCAATCTTTATTGGAGCAAATAACTGGATGTTTTCTTCAACAGAGTGGCTGGTGTGTTTCAATCCACAACTTCTCAGTTAACAACCAAACACTTAATCAATACACCACCAAAGCTCCTTATGTAGAAACTAGTGCGGAGTAACTGAATAGAAGACAGGCAGAAGCTGTACTACTCATGTATATGGAGTCTTGGTGTGGCGCCCTAAGATAAGCGCTTGATCGTAAGGTCGGTTTGAACCACAAGGTCAGTCGCTCCTCGGAAATCCTATCGAGGGTTGTTATAAGTCAGAAGCAACTCAACAACACTTAACAACAACAACAACAACAACAACAAATTTATATATATATATGTATATTCGGTTATTATCCTACAGTGTTTTTTTTCTCTCTCTCTGTATATATTATATATGTATATGTAGTACTGGTGTGGTGCTGTGGGTTAATACCGTCTGAACTGCAAGGTCGGCGGTTCAAGCTCACCAGCTTCTTCTCGGAAACCCCATACAGGATCGCTATGGGTCGGAATCGACTCGACGGCACTTAACAACAACAACAATATATATATGTTGTTGTTGTTGTTAAGTGCCGTCGAGTCGATTCCGACCTATAGTGACCCTGTGTAGGGTTTTCAAGGAGCAGTTGGTGAGCTTGAACCACCAACCTTGCAGTTCAAACAGCTTTACAGTCTGGTGCATTACAGCGCCACACCAGGACTCCATAGCAGTTGATTATGTTAACCATTTGTAACACGCAGTGACTTCATGTAGTTGTTAAGTGCGGTCGACTCGGTTCCAACTCATAGCTACCATGTACAGGGTTTCTGAGGGGTTTACACACACACACACACACACACACACACATTGTATTACACACATATATATGCATACTATTCTTTTAGATACGGCCAGCACTGTGCTAGACTACAAGGTCAGTTCAAACCCACCAGCCACTCCTTGGAAACCCTGCACAGTGTTGCTATGAGTCAGAAATCAACTCAACAACACTTAACCACCACAACAAATATACACACATGTACACAAGGGTGAGTAAAAAATTATCTACACTATGGCTGTAGAATGTATTTTAATCAACTTTTAGAGAAGATAAATACATCATTTTTTATATAATCTCCTTGCTTTTCAATACTTGGTTCATCAGTCAACAAACTTTCATATTCCCTTACTTCAAATTTTTTTAGGCAGTGCTGAAAGCCATGAATGCACCGCTGTCTTCAAGTCTTCATCAGAGGTGAATCCTCATCCTCTAAGGGCTGTGTCAGGGGACCAAAGAGATAAAACGTCTCAAGGAACAAGATCAGGACTATAGGAAAGATGCTTTAAAACCTCAAAACAAAATTTTTGCAGAGTATCGATAACATGGGCAGAAATGAGTGGACATGTATTGTCATGCAAGATCACACAGCCCTTGGATCCTCTGTGTTTAATCCAAGGTTTAGGCTTCAGCTCTTCAGTGAACACTTCGCTGTAATGAGCACTGTTGATTGGTGAACCTTTTTCCTGATAGTGTTTCAATACTGGGCCTTTGAAAATCCCAGAAAACTGTAAGCTTCAATTTTCCAGTTGATAGCTGACTTTTGAACTATTGTCTTTGTTGTTGTTAAGTGCTGTGTAGTGAGTTCCGGCCTGTAGAGACCCTGTATAGGGTTTCCAAGGAGCAGCTGGTGAGCTTGAACCACCGATGTTTTGGTTCAAACCGACTTTTCAGTCCAGCACATTAACCCACAGCGCTACACAGGAAGGTTTTATACTTCATTTGTACCCCTGTGTATGAGTGTTAATCTGATAGATTCCCCGTGTCTTCGATTATAAGGTTACCAAAATTTCGTAATATTACCAAGATTTCATAAGGTTACCAAAAGGCTGCTTGAAATGAGTACAGGATAAGATATAATACTTGCATTGCAAGTAAATACATTTGTTTTCCTGTTGTGTTAATGTAAACCAAAAGGAAGTATTTCAGGGCATCATATTTATGACTTGAATATTTTAAAAACTGTTACAGTTTGTTCCACAAAGACAATGCAATCCTAGAATTATTTAGGTTTTCTTTACTTTTCTTCTTCAATTTAGATGACTGCTAATTAGATCTTTTTCTCTTTAGTGCCCCAGCCCCTAGCTGGATGAACTGTACATAGAAATATATTTGAATGCAAAGGAACTAAGAATTTCTGCTAAATATTCAGATTTTTATATGAAAATCCAATTTTGATATTTGGGTATATATTTAAATTTAGAAAATTCATTTCTATAATAGCTGGTTACGTTTTTTTTTTTTTTTTTTTTTTTACTCATTGGTGAATAGAAGTTCAAGCAAGGGAAATGTCATAATGTTGGTTGCTGCTGGCAGAGAGATAAAAAAGGTGTGGGGGGAGTAGCCTTTATTTGGTTGCTGCATACAAATATATACATTTGTTTTACTCTGGTTATGTTACTGACTCACTTGAACTAGAATCCATGCTAAGCTCAGAAGAGTAGCTGAAAGGCAAGACACCAGCACTACA
Organism: Chrysochloris asiatica; assembly: GCF_000296735.1. NCBI lineage: Eukaryota > Metazoa > Chordata > Mammalia > Afrosoricida > Chrysochloridae > Chrysochloris > Chrysochloris asiatica. The sequence continues at coordinate 24,893,567 of NW_006408533.1, read as the reverse complement.
TTGTCCAAAGAGAACTATAAAACTAGAGGGGGAAAATAAATGTTTCCTCCAATTCTATTTTCTAGCCAAATCTGTTTTTGGGACAACATCCAGCTTAACTCAAACACCTATTTGGAATTCGTTTCCATATGTCATGTATATTGCCTTGTGTGTAGTATAATTCTTTCTATCACGATGCTACAGCTTTTTCTAATATCCTCCTTGGAGCTTCTTTTTGTATTTGTGTGGTGCAAAGTTCAATGTGCTCATATACAAATTGAAAGACTGGTTCAAATCTACCCAGAGGTACTTCAGAAAGGCCTGGTGAAATACTTCTGAAAAATCGTTCATTAAAAACCCTATGGAGCACAGCTCTACTCTGATACACATGAGTTACCATGAATTGGAATCAGCTTAATGGCAACTGGGGACCAAAAAGTATGGCTTATATTCCACAGTTAGAAAGTGGCTGGTCTGAAAATTCTGAAAAACAATCCCTTGCCTTCTTAAAGATCAGCATATTCCATTAAACACACAACATATTAACATTGTTGAGAGTGATGCAGATATCATTTACTACATACTCATTTGTTACAGCAAATTTTCACTCAAGGGAAATGACTCTCCTAGAAAAATTAAATGACTTATGAAATACTATTCTCCATTTAAAATAGATTGCAAATTTCACCATTGGTCTCTTTTCACAACAAGAGAAGGAGATTCAAGAATAAGAAAAGATTTAACTCCATGAACATCTACCTCCTATGTAATGAGTCCAGAAGAACTGGATGGTGCATACCTACTATTATACAATATTTTGTTCAAAGACATATTGAAGAAGTCTGATCAAATAGGAGAAGATATATAACAGAGTCTCAAATCCATTAAAATCCAAAATTTCTGGAGCTCTGGATGTTGGATGAACTAACACTATTGCCCTGATATCATCTTTAAGTCTTAAAACAAATATGTCCCCTGAAGTATTCTTAAAACCAAACAATCTTTTAACTTAACTCTTAAAAAATGTCTGCCTTGAGTTTTGTGCTTCTATAAGAATGGTATGTTGTTGTAGTTAAATACCTTTGAGCAGGTTCCAACTCATAGTGACCCTGTGTAGGGTTTCCAAGGAGTGGCTGGTGAGCTTGAACTGCTGACATTTCAGTCCAAACTGAACTTACAGTCCAAGACTATATACAGGGTCAAATTGACAACAGTAACTTAAAAGATTAGATAGTAAGCCTAGAGGGAAGTGAGTTTATGTTAACTGGGAGACATAATTTGGAAAAAGAGAATAAAAACAGTTGTATATCTTAAAGAATGTAATCAATGAAATTACATGGTTGATAAGTGCCTTGGAGTTGATTCTGCCTCATAGAGACTCTATATAAGGTTTCCAAATCAGTACATCTTTACCAGAATAGAAAATCCCATCTTTCTCCCATGGAATAACTGGTGGATGTGAAGTACTGACCTTGAGATTTGCAGTCCAATGTTTATTGTACAGATTCACCACACTCCCTCCATTATACATGTAGCAACCACTGAATCCCACAACTTGTCTGGTCTTTGTGCATTAGTACTCAGTGTTTCATATGTATTTTTGAGCTGACATGTACTTCAGGATAGATTTTGAAATGATCTTTTTGGCAATGAGTGTGAAGCTGTTCCTCTTTAATTTGTCATTCATGGCATAGTAAATAAAATGGTCATTCAATTTAAATTGTCCATATCAATACACTTCAGGTCACTAATTCTTCAGATGGAGTACTGGTATGACACTGTAGGATAAAGCACTGGACCACAAGTTCAGTTTGAAGTTCAAGGGCACCTGTTCAAAACCACTAGCCACTCCTTTGAAATCCTACATAGGGTATCTAGGAGTCAAAACTGACTTGATGACTTAATAACAACAACAACAACAATGCCTAAGATATCTATCTCTAAATGTTCTACTTCACTTTTGATAATATCCAATTTTTCTAGATTCAAACTTCATACACTCCATATTCTGAAAGTTAATGGATGTTTGCAGCTGTTTCTTTTGATTTTTAGTCATGTTACATCTGCAAATGAAAGTCTTGAAATCATTATTTCATCCACATCATTAAGGTCAACTCTACTTTGAGCATATGACTCTTCTCCAATCATATTGTGAGTGCTTTATAACCCGAGAGCCTCATCTCCTGAAACTTATATGACAGTGCTCTACTGCTATTTAAAAACTTTTCAATAACAATTCTCTTAGAGACCATTTCAAGAATAGATTTTAAACAATGAGCTCTAATGAACAAAGACCAGACAGATTGTGGGATAACATTAGGACATCATACATGAAAAAAGCAAAAGATTATTAAAAAGATGTGAAAGAAAGAAGAGACTAAAATGGATCTCAGAAAGGACTCTGACATTTGCTCTTGAATATAGACCAGCTAAAGCAAATGAAATAAATGATGACATAAAAGAGCTGAACAGAAGATTACAAAGGACAGTTTGAGAAGACAAAGTAAAGTATTATGATATATACAAAGACCTGGAGCTAGAAAACCCAAACAGAAGAATATGCTCAACATTTCTTAAGCTAAAAGAAATCTAGAAAAAAAATGCAAGTTTTGTGTTGCAATATATAAGGATTCTTTTTCAAAATATTGAAAATGGGAAGATACAGTCACTGTACCAAAAAGAACCTATTGGTACTCAACTATTTCAGAAGTTAGCATATCATCAAGAATCAATGGCATTGAAAAAAGAAGTCCAAACTGCACTGAAGGCAAAACACAGAATATCAATCGAGATGCTTCAACAAAGGGATGCAATACTGGAAGTGTTCACTCATCTATGCCAAGAAATTTGGAAGATAAGCTAAGATAAGCTACTTGTCAAAGAATGGAAAAGTGTCATATACATGCCGTTCCAAATAAAGGTGATCCAATAAAATGCAGATGTTATTGAACAATATCATTAATATCACATGCAAGGAAATGTTTTCTGATGATAATTCTAACATGAATGTAGCAGCACATCAATAGGGTATTGGCAGAAATTCAAACCAGGTTCAGCAGAAGGCTAAAACAAGGGATACCGCTGTTTATGTCACATGGATCTTGGCTGAAAGCAAAGATCATCAGATAATTTATCAAGAGTGACCAGTCCCTTGAGAAGGACATCATGCTTAGTAAAATAGAGGGTTAGTGAAAAAGAAGAAAACAATCAATGCAATTATTTGATACTGTAGTTGCTACAAGAGCTGTGTGATTTGGGTAAGATAGTTAAACTTTCTGAGTTTCAGTTCTACATTTAAAATTGAAATAATAGTACTTAGGTTTTTGTTTGTTTGTTTGTTTCAATGAGTGAGTTTGTGCATGTAAAGTATATGCAACATTGCCTATATATAGCGTAGTGGTTACGAATAGGGCTGTGAACCGCAAGGTCAGCAGTTCGAAACTACCAGCGGTTCCGAGGTAGAAAGATGAGGCGTTCTGCTCCCGTAAAGATTTACAGCCTCGGAAACCCTGTGCAGGGTCGCTATGAGTCGGAACCGACTCCACGGCGCTTAACAACAACAACAACATATTTCTCCAACACCATAACTCAATGTATCAATTATTTTACTGTCTTTCTTATTCATTGTCCAAATTTCGTATGCATATGAGGCTACTGAAAATACCCTGCCTTGTGTCAGGTGCACCTTAGTCCTTAAACTGACACCTTTGCTCTTGAACACTTGAAAGTGGTTTTGTGCAGCAGACTTGCCTAATGCAATACATGTTTGATTTCTTAACTGATGCTTCCATGAGTGTTGGTGGTGGGTCCAAGCAAAATCAAGTCTTTAACAGCATCAATCTTTTCTCCATTTATCATGATGTCATTGATCCGGTAGTACAATTTTTGTTTTCTTTATGTTGAGGTTCAACCCATACTGAGTGTGGTCTATAATCTTCATCAGTAAGTATTTTAAGTCCTCTTCACTTTCAACAAGAAAGCTTTGATCATATATATATCACAGGTTTTTAATGTGTCTTCCTCCAATACTGATGCCACATTCTTCTTCATAGAATCTAGTTTCTCAGATTATCTGCTCAACATCCAGATTGAATAAGTATGGTGAAAGAATGCCTGGCACACTTTTCCTGATTTGAAACAATTCAGTGTCCCCTTTTTTCTGTTCGAATGACTGTCTCTTGGTATATATACAAGTCTCTCATTAGCACAACTAAGTGTTCTGGAATACCCATTCTTCTCAATGCTATCCATGCTTGCCATGATCTACATAGTTTAAAACCTTTGTATAGTCAATAAAGCACAGGAAAACATCATTCTTGTATTCTCTGAATTCAGCCTAGATACATCTTGTGTTAACAATGTTATTATTCATTCCATGTCTTCGTCTGAATCTGGCTTGAACCAAGGACCATATTTTCTACCTTCTAAGAATAAGCATGTGCATTGTCATCATGGAAAATGATTCCTCACTGCAATGTTCCTTGTTCCTGGTCTTTTCTCACCCATGCTGTTTTCAATATTCTGAAAATGTCTTCATAAAAAGTCACCTTGATGCTCCTGTGTACTTTGAGACAATCTATCTCGATTACCTTTTTAGAATCCCTAAAAACATCTGTCATCAAGTTTTTAGCTGACGTCTATGTATTAAACTGAAACGGCCTAGCGGATTCCATTTGAAGCCTCTTCTCTAATTGGACTTTTTTTTTAAGGCACCCTAAGAAATCCTTGGAATCCTGGTGAAGCACTGTGGGTTAATGAGCCATAACAACACTTAACAACAACAATGACAAGTAGTCCTTGGAGTCCTGGGGTGGCCCTTGGAGTCCTGGGGTGGCCCTATATTGGGTTGTTGTTGTTGTTGTTGTTGTCAAGTGCTGTCGAGTTGATAGCGACCCTGTATAGGGTTTCCAAGGAGCAACTGGTGAGCTTGAACAGCCGACTTTGCAGTTCAAACGCCTTTGCAGTTTGCCACACCAGGAATCCTATACAGGGTTGGATGGGTCAAAATCAACTCAACAGCACTCAACAACAACAAAAGAAATCCTGGTGTGGCACTGTGCATTAATGTGCTGGACTGCAACATCATTTTGAACCACAAGGGTAGCAGTCCAAGCTCACGTGGAAACCTTATACAGTACCCCTGTGGATAGGAACTACCAGGAAAGCACTTAACAAGAATAATGAAACTAAGTGTATTGTTGGGAGAACTTGTCTTCAGCAACCCACTGATCACAGAGTCAATGTTAAACATGTTTTGTTTTGAATAAACTTGTGCCTATATGAACTGGAAGCCTAGTGTTGTTGTTATTGTATGCCATCAAGTTGGTTCTTATTCATGGTGACCGTGTATAGGGTTTCTGAGAGCAGCTGATAGGTTTGAACTTGCAGTTTCCAGTCCAATGCTTTTCCTACAGCAACACATTAAGGCATTGTTTTTTGTTTGTTTGTTTCTACTTCTCCTCTTATTATTAAAACGTAAAGGGAGTTTGAGATCTTGAAAGACCACCAGACAAACTTATTTTCCTTCTTCATTATTCCACAAGCTGAGGATCTTTCCTCCTTTTGGCTTATTTTGTCCAATTTTCTATCTAAGGACAGTTTTGACTCAGAGTGGTATGGAAGAATCATGTAGCCTGGAAATTGATATTGACAACCTGCCCAAATGATTACTGTAAATCCAAAAGAGCAACTAATTTCCAATTTCTCAAATCTCCAAATTCTAGGTGGCTGAAGCTTATCTCACACACACACACACACACACACACACACACACACACACACACACGAGAAAAAAATAATAAAAGAGCAAGGCTTTAATTCATTAGCAGTCAAACAGGGAACCCTAGAGGCCTAAAAAATATGCATTACTTTGATGCAAGCTTCCCTTCAGTTCAAGTCATTGGATTTGCTCAAAAAGAAGAAACTATACAAGAATGAAATGCAGCATATAAATGATGAACATATGGATAAAGAATGAATGTTTTCCATGTTTGTACACAAAGTGCAAAACAGAATGACCCCTATATGCTCAGTGATGGCATGGGATACCTTACTTATAGATAAGAATTTATTAGATATACCATTAAGACTTGTTTGTATTTGTAGGTGGAAGTGATCTCAATGATTAACTAAGAGAACCTCTTTATTTTATACAGAATGGATCTGAAGTCTTTTTGAAGAATTTGCTGTTAGATGCCATAGATTCAGTTCCAACACTTGTCAATCATATTTGCAATAGAACTAAATAATGACCAGGCCTGTTGCATCCTCACAGTTGTAGCTGTGTTTGAGTGTATGTTTGCAGCCATTGTGTCAGTTCATCTCATTGAGGATCTTTTTTTTTTTTTTTTTGCTGACTTTCTTACTTTATCAAGTATGATGTCTCCCTTCAAGGACTGGTCCCTCCTAATAAGCTGCCCAAAGGCCATGAGATAGTCTAACTATACTCACTGCTAAGGGGCTTCCTGGCGATACTTCTTCCAAGACAGATATGTTTGTTCTTCTGGTAGTCCATGGTGTATTCAATATTCTTCACCAACATTGTAATTTTAAGGCATCAATTTTTCTTCAGTCTTCTTGCTTTCAGAGTTTACCTTTTGCATGCATTTATGCAACTGAAAATACCGTGGTTTGGGTCAAGTACAACTTAGTCATTAAAGTGACATCTTAGTCTAAAGTGTTTTGGGGGGAGATTTGTCCAACAAAATAAGTTGATTATTTCCTGACTGATGCTTCCAGGGTTGTTGACAAATTCTATGGCTAATTTGAGGACAAGGTAGGTTTCTACAGTGTAGCTTAGTTTTCTGAGTCCCATCTAGCAAGGTAAGCACATTATAGCCATTTTTCTTCCTGTTTAAGTTTTGCAAGGGGACACTCCTTAACACTTTGTCGGCTCTACTAAGCTGGACTAGCTTCCTAGGGCTAAACATACAACCATTTTTCATTTCTTGGCAATCTGTTCTACTGAATTTGCATATTCAAATATGCAGCATTTATGTCTGATCTCTAAAAGAAAATTCACTAAATTCCTGGTAGGATTATTATTTTTTTTCTTTCTCTTTAGCTAGGGACAGAGATTTGAATTACAGCTGAGAGAGAAAGCAGAATTTAGACAGGATTTTCATAAATGAAATTAGCAAGTTTCTACAATTTAAAGATTCTATTTGTAATTCTAAAAACCTTTCCCATTTTCCTTGCTTAGCTTCAGGCCTGAATAAAAGTGTTGTGGGGTAGGGCTGGGGGGCAGAAGGGCTATGTTTGCTTTTCTTACCCTTAATGTGTAAGAGATAACTAAATGCTGAATTTACAAAAATACTTTGCAGATTCTGGATTTTATGCATAAGCACAAGATGAATATCATTGCATGGATCTTAACTGAGTAATATCTGCAAAGTCACTTTGCTGTAGATATGAAAAATCTACATTGTTTAACTTGACAATCTTCTCAAATGATATCCACAAGTATTTAGCATTAAAAAGCTCAGTTTCGAATTTGAATTGCTAATGTTGAGTTTTCAATTCAAGGTTCTACAATCTAAAACAGGCTTGAAAAGAAAAACAAAAATGGAACAAACATAATTGAATGGAAATAGTGGCATTGGCTTCACTTGGTTAAGTTGCTTGCAGGCAACCTTGGGATCCTGGCGCTCTGTGACATCCAATTGCCTTACATTCTACCATGCTCTGGGGAGGAACATCCTAATGAAAATATTGATGTTATTGTTATCCAAGCTGAAAGAGAGAAAGAGAGAGAGAGAGAGAGAGAGAGAGAGAGAGAGAGAGAGAGAGAAACATACACACACACATACACACACACTTAACTAAACAAAATACCAACAAATAATTTAAGAGGAAAGATTCTCATATACCTTTTATTTCTGTCTCTTTCTCTCTTCCCTCCAACTTTAAGGATAAATTCACTAGCCTTATTTAAAAAACTGCAAAGCTAGAAATTTTTGCTTTTGTGTCTTAACCTTTTCTCCTTCATAATAAGATGATATTTCTCTTTCCGTGGACATTCTTTTGTCCTAGAAATTTGCATTAAGAGGAAAAGGTTGCTTGAAGCTTATCATGTATCTTTCCAAAGATAAGCATGCCTCTTTGAGGGTTTTAGTTATTTTCACCAAATTTCTCATATAAATCCTCTGAAAATCATGCAAGAATTTCTGCAACTAACTGTAATACATTAAAAATAAAATTTCCACAAGATTAAAATTGTGTATGAACTCATAAGCTTTATTTGCTCTGCATAAACTATGGGGTATATTTCTGGCCTGATAGTCAGAGGTGAGCTACAAAAACAAGTGGAATATACCAGAATGATACAAGCAAAGTGGCATTTCTCGGCTGAGCTACAGAAGACTAGAAAGTCATGAAATATACTATTAATGAGTTTTATTAGAGTATGGGAATACCTGCAGGGAGAGGTGAGTCATGGACAGCAGGTATCTCCATGCTCTAATAAGGAGTTTTTATTGTTTTTGTTGTTGTTAAGTGCCTTCAGGTTAGTTCCACCCCACAGCGAGCCTGTGTAGGGTTTCTGAGGAACAGCTGGTGAGTTTGTACTGCCTACCTTGCAGTTCAAATCAACTTTGTTTTCAAGTGCTTATCCTCCAGCACCATACCAAGACTTGAGGAGGTTTTGTAGCGAGGGGTTGATCTACAAAAATGGTCCCAATAGATTTACAAAAGGGAACAGACTTTCCTCTTTGTGCAGTTCTATTTCCAAGTCTTGATTCCTTGTTTCTTTTATCTCATGCTGCAAGTAGGTCTGGCATTCAAGAGGTAGTCTAAGATTTCAAGATGGATTATGTTGAGGAAGCATCTGGGATATCAGCCTAACTGTCTGTGGATGCTCACTTCTGTCAGGATCCTGGTTCTAGAACCATGTTTGCTCTGGAGGTGCCACGTTGAAGTCGTCTGATGATGTTTTGCCTCTGTACTGAAAACTGGTTAATGGGGAAGTTAATAGGTAGCTTAAGATAGCTGAAGTTTAACAAAATCTCTGGGCAGTTGAATAGGGAGGGAAGGTTAACAAAATTAACTGGGTTCCAGAGGCATAAGGAGTTTGTTTCCCTGACTTGCCTATATCCTGCCCCACCTGCCCTTTGTCTTTGAAGATTTTGTGGTTCCACTGATATTTCTGCCACTGTGAGCAATCCGTCTCCTTAACCAAAGGATTTTCCCCAGGAGACTTGAAATAAAAAATGTTTGGGGGATTAGGGGATGCTGTTCTTATTTCCTGTAGCAACTTCTTATTGACAATAGATCATTAGCCTATCTAATATGAGAGGGGGAATGGTGGTAGTGTACCATGGAGTCGGTTCTGACTCATAGCGACCCTGTACAGGGTTTCCGAGGCTGTAAATCTTTACTGGAGCAGAAAACCTCATCTGTTTCCCGAGAACAGCTGGCAATTTCGAACTGCTAAACAAAGGAGCTCTGGTAGCGCAATGGTTACGAATCGGGCTGTGAACTGCAAAGTCAGCAGTTTGAAACTACTGGCTGTTCCGCAGGAGAAAGATGAGGTTTTCTGCTCCCGTAAAGATTTACAGCCTCGGAAACCCTGCACAGGGTCGCTATGGGTCGGAACCGACTCCACGGCACATAACAACAACAAGCTTGAGGTGAACAGCCTGACATGTAACCAATGTAACCACTATGCTACCATAGCTCATTGTCTAACATGATTGCTGTTGTTAAGTGCCACTGAGTTGATTCCAACCCATAGCGACCCTGTATAGGGTTTCCAAAGAACAGCTGGTGAGCTTGAAGTACCAACGTTGCAGTTCAAACTACTTTGCATTCTAACATGGTAGGAGTCTCTAAAGGCCCAGTAGTAAGGTGGTAATGGTGGAAGATCAACAACTATAGTTGAGGATCCAGAAACCTAGATGAAATGTTGTTGTTAAGTGCAGTCGAGTAAGTGCTAATTTATTGTTGTTGTTTGTTGTTAAGTGCAGTTGAGTCGATTCCGACCCATAGTGACCCTGTGTAGGGTTTCCAGGGAGCAGCTGGTGAGCTTGAACCACCAAAATTGCAGTTCAAATGACTTTGCAGTCTGATGCATTAGCTCACAGTGCCACACCAGGACTCCATTTATATATAGTGACCCTGTATATGGTTTCTGAGAAGTGGCTAGTGAGTTTGAACCACCGACTTTGCAGTTTAAACTGTTCTTATGGTCAAGTGCTTATTCTAGTGAATAAATTCAGGAAGCAGGGGATGAATAGTAAGATGCATAAGATTTTCTAAACGGTGAGAATGTGAGAAATTAGAGACCACAGCCGGAAACTCCAGGACTGGCTTATTATTCAGCCAGCAAGGTCTGACAGTACTGGGACATTCTACAGTCTCTGAGAGAAATAGTACAGTTAAGGATTGCATCTCAACTTTTGCAGAATTATTGATGTACATTCAAGAGGTGGTATTTATGATGACAAAGATTCACCCTGAGAGAAGAGCAGATAGTCAAAAGCTGTGTAGTTACCTAAGACTATATTAGCTAATGGGTTCAGCGATTCTTGCATTTCTCATTTCTTTTAAGGCTCCTCCCATTTTATTAGAGAGAAGTTTGAGTCCTGCACTAAGGTCTGACATGATGAATTCATGCTCAATGTACCCTGCCCAAGTGACTGCCAACACAGAAAGTTTTATGCCTTAAGTGAAGATATCATTAGGATACTACACCAATGCCAACTATGAGATGAGGGGAGTGTATAATTATAGAGGAATATCTCGGGCACTATGCAGGAGTCCCTAGTATGGCGCTGTGGGTTAATGCGTCAAACTGTAAAGTCATTTGAACTGCTAGGTCAGTGGTTCAAGCTCACTAGCTGCTCCTTGGAAACCCTATTCAGGGTCACTATGGGTTGGAATCGACTTGACAGCACTTAACAACAACAAAACATTGTATCCTAAAGTGTACTGGTCATATATAAGATGAAGGCTTAGGCATTGGGTAGCTACAAAGCCTGTGGCATTTGGACAGACTGAGCCATTGCAAGAATTATTAGAGTAAGCACGATAAGCATAGATTAGGTTTATTTTGAACCCCTCCCTTCTTGGCCCAAACCAAAGGAAAGGCGGGACCACAATAAATTGATTGAAAACCAGAGCAATGACAACAAAAATCTCAGACATGCTTTGAGGTTTAGGACTCCTCCTTCACATGATCTTTTGACATGCACTGGCTTATTTTAATATAATTAACATATGTATCCACCCTGCATACAATTAAAAACCCAGATCAAGTTTGACAAAGGAAACCCAACAAAAACTTTCCAAACCAAGTCCCCTGAGCAGACCGATTCCCCTAGGGGAGGAGTTCTGAGTTTAGTAAACCTTGCTCCCCAATTCCTTCCTTTGCAATAAATCTTATGAGTGAATGCTCAATGTGCTTGCATCCTTGAGAACTGGTGACACCAGTTGAGTCTGATTCTTCAGATTTCTTGGAAAGGGAGACCAGGGTACATGTGATGGACACATAGAAAACTCATACCTTGGAGTGTGCACATAATACTGGTTCTTGTCCACAACTTTAGGGGGGCACAGGTGGAAGAATTAGCTGACCACCAAGTCTTAAAGAATAGTTTTCTCAAATTGTAAGACTCATATTCTGCAGGGTGGGTTTCTAAAGGAAAGTGTCATTGTAAGGAAAGGTTTATGTTTAATGGTCACAGTATAAAAGCAGGTAATGCGCGTCAGCCTTGGCAGTTGGACCAAAGTGAGTGGGATAGCACTGAGAGGGTTCCTCTGTGTGAAAGACAAAGCAGAGGACCAGGATGAATGATTAATTCTTGGCTCAGAGTTGGCTAAAGGAAGAACCCTCTCCTGTGGATGTTGGTGGCAAAGCCAACAATCCTTGACTTGTCCTTACCTCCCATTAAACACTGCTGTATACAACCTAACTAGGGAGTTGGGTTCCCACGGCTCCCCCTTAGAGTGAATAATGACCTGAGTGTCAGAAAGGTGAACTGATGTGATCACCTGGTGCCTTGTGTCACTGAGGCTGGGAACCTCTGGGCACATGTGGGGTGAGTGTGAGAAGTATGAGAAGGGTGAGGTAATGCATACCTGGTAGTATTGGCTTTGGAAATAAAATTTAAAGTCCTCTAGGGGTTCACATTTATGCTATGGTTACATGTTTCTGCAGGGCAGGAAAGAGAGACATCAATTGCCAGCTGGTGATAGAGTTTGATCAAGTTGTGGTAAATTCAGCAAGTTTTCCCCAGGAGTATAACCATCATTGGTGTGGTTGGGATCATGGAGTAGGAACCATTCAGGTCTCAAGGAGATCCTTAGTGGAGTGGCCTACTTTACACTTTTTCATAAGAGCATGGTCTCTGGTGTTACATGGGGTTTTTCCTAGGAATCAGGGGCTGGGTAGGGAAAAAACATTGTTACTGTTTATCTGCAGTGCCAGCTCGACTTGGTATATAGAAATGATAGTTTTGAGGGCAGCGGACACCTCAGCATCTGGCTGTAGTGGATGGTTGGAAAATGGCCACACGTAGAGCATCTCAAAAGGTCTAAGTGTAAGAAGGAAATGAGGAGGGAGCAGTTCTGAAACAGAGCAGTGCTATTGATAGGACTTTAGGCCAATATAACTGCAAATCTTGGCAAAGTTTAGCTATAGTCTTTTTCAATGTTTGATTCATTCTTTCAACTTTTCCTGAGGACTAGGGGGTGATAAGTAGTATGGAGATTACACTTTAAGCCTTGAGCCTTAGGAACCCCTTGGGAGTGGAGTAATCCAAATCTAGGGATAAATTATTTTCAAAGCTTTCAAACTTCTATTGAACATTCAGAGTGGGCAGTATAGACGTCTACATGGCTTGAGGAGGTGTCGATTATGACTAGTAGATATTTGAAACCCTCTTTAGGGGATATGACAATTAAATCAATTTGCCAATCATCCCCTGGCAGGGAGCCTCTATGTTGGACAGGTTTCATTAGAGGCAGTGGATTATTGAATAGAGGGTTATTTCTCAGCATAGGTCATTGAACTATAGAAGCTACACAGATCTATGAGCAGAAGTGATGATGATGTTCTTGTGGTCGGAAGCATAGCTGGCTTCTGGGTATTATCAGTGCAAGTCTTCTTCAACCAGAGGGGTACAGACCTGTGCCATCAGGAAGGTCGGGGTCTTTGGTCAGTTGGTTCAATGTTGTGCTCTGTTGTAGGATGTTCTGGACAGTCTTGGTGCCAGTGTCCCATTGACCCACAATTGTGGCATTGGTTAGGATCCAAACTACCTGCTCACAGATGCCTCTGGCAGTCCTTTAGTTGGTCTCCTTCTCTGCTATTAGAGCCAAAAGGATTTCTCCAAAGTGGAAAAGGGACAAAGTTAGCTGGTTGTCCCAATGTTACTGTCAATAAATGAGTTTGCTTCTCCATTTTTCTGTCCTTTCTATCTTCCTCAGCCTTAGCCTCGTTATTAAAAACCTTATTAGCCTCCTCCATTACCTGGGACACAGGTGTTTCAGGTCCCAGTTTTGTCTTTCTTAATTTTCTTCTAATATCTGGGCAAGCCTGAGTCAAGAAATACATTCAGGACTACCCTCCCTGCATCCAAATCTGGATCTACATTTGTATACTTTTGGAATGCCTCAGTCAGCCTGCTTAAGAAGGTTGGGGGATTTTCCTATTTCCCCTGAGTAATTTCTTTAACCTTTTCATAATTGACTGCTTTGGACAATCATCTCCTTATTCCCTAGCTAGTAGGTGTTCAAATTTGTCAAAATCTTCAGCAGCATCATAATCTTACCTTGGATCCAAGTCTGGCACTGCACCCAATCCTGGATGAAAAATTGAAGAGGCAGTGTTAGTCCTGTGTGCTTCATCTGTATATTGCCTGGCCTTGACCCTACTCTTGTAATTTTCATCACTAGTACAGAAAAACTATTAATATGGTTTCTACATCCCTCCAGGAAAGGGAGAAGTTAAGGGACCATTTTTGGAATTCGTCTCTAAATTTCTCAGGGACTATTGACACACATCCTAGCTTTTCTTTGCACTATCCCAAATTAGACATGAAAAAGAGGACGTGTACTCAAACTGTCAGTCAATTTCTTCCTAGATCAGGTACTTCTCTCAAGGTATATAAACCTGTACCTGGAGTATTGGGGGAATTACAGCCCTTTAGGGTATCACCCTATATCTTGACTGAAGTCCAATTGGGTTAGGGTTGGACGTAGGCTTGGGTGCAAGGAGTGGTAGGTAGACTAGGGCCAACAGACAGTGGGTTAGTCAGAGCTTGATGTTCTTTCATAAGGAGGAGAGCAGTAAGCTGATTGCTGAGTCATGCTCATGGGAGGAGGAGGATGGAGGGGTCTAAGTAAAAGGTGGCAGTGGACCATTGGATGTCTTCAGGCTGCTTCTAAGTTTCATCTTTAAAAACAAGTACCTGGAGGTAACTTTCACCTTTGATTTCACAGTGGCAGCGTTTACTCCACTCAGGGTTTTGGAAAAGAGCCATAAGATAAGGATTTCTCCTCATTTTCTCTCCCCTTTGCAAAACAAGTCCAACTACTGGATAGTATTATAAAATAAGGATTCATTGACAGGACATCATTCTTGGTCCTAGAGGGTGTATCAGGGCCAGGCTGTATGATAAAAGAAGATTTGTTCATCTTTCTTAATTTCCTCTGTTGGAATGTCTCCCCAGTGACCATGGTAGACCAGCCCTTGACAAACAGTGGCCAAGCAGAGACCCACAGGAAGATGGATGTAACCGTCATAAGCATTCAAGAATAAATGCCTCCACCCACCTATGTCCCAGAAGTGGTAGTCTAAACAGAAGTTGGAAAACTGTCAAAACACTTTGATTTGGGAGGGCCAAAGGAGAAAAGAAGCGATCTTGTCTCCCTGCAGCAAAGGCTAATTTGGCCCAGAGGTGGATCACAAATGGGTCAAAATAGTCCTTGCTATCCTGGTACATGTGAACATGGAAAACAAGTACAACTAGAAACCAGTAGGGGAAGCACTATCTTTTGAGCTGTGCCAGGAGGGAATGGGGTCTGAGTGCCTGAGAGGGCCCACTCTAAAATACCTACCTGATACAGAGGACCAAATAACAATCCAAGAGTGAAATAGCACCCCACAATGGACCCAAGAAGATCTTCACGTAAGAAAGAAAACTAGGTCTTTGAATCCTGCTTGTTTAATTCAGGGAAGAAGAATCACTAATGGTCAGAGAAGATAGGAGAAGACAACAGGGGAGATCAGAATGGGTTGTGATTGTCTAAGATCCAATCAATCGTCTCATTTTTGTGATCGCCCTGGCATAGAATCAAAATGGGTTCATCAGTCCTGTGTCTGTTCCTCATCCCTGGGACCAGAAACACTGACATGGGTATCAGGTCTCCCAATATGCTTGCTTACCAGTCCAGGGGACTTAAACCCCTTATGGTGACTTTAAAGCTAGCAGCGAATCTGCTATGTGGCAATATTGAACACAAGGGACAATGTAGGGAAGGAGTACTGAGAAAGTTTTGATATTAGATCCCAGGGAAGAAGCATAGAGTTCTAAGGTGTCCTAGAGAACAATGACTCACGAGTGTCATTACAGAACCCAATAAAAAGAACAAAGACAGACAACAAAAATACAGAAGATGAAAAGATCATGTCCATAGGAAAAAAAAAAAAAAAAGGCATTAGAGTTTTCCTGGGAAGGGAGCAATCTGGCCAATGGCAAGAAATCAGAACAAAAAGCATTTTGGCATCAGCCAAAATCACATGCCATCAGTTACCCTGATCTTGTTCCAGGGGTTCTCCAAAGACATAGCCCCATGTGTCCCAAGGTGGAGTTGCCCACACACTGCTACAGAAGACTCAAAAGTCATGACATACAGTATTTAAAGTATTTTTAGAGTATGTGAATACCTGCAGGGAAGATGTGTCAGAGAGCCACCTCATGCTCACAGTCTAAAGGGGTCTTTATAATGAGGAGTTAAGCTTCAGAGATGGTTCCACAAGTTCAGAAAAGGGGAGAACTTTCCTGTCTGCACAGTTCTGTTACAGAGTGTGGTTTCCTTGTTTCTTTTTCCCTATGCTGCATGTGCATCTGGCGTCCAAGATGGGGTCTACGATTTCCAAATGGATTCCATTGCAGAGGCATTTGGGATACTTGGCATAACTGTCCGTAAATGCACCATTTTGTCTGGATCCTGGTTTGAGAACCAAGTCTACGCTCATGGCTACACCCTGAGGTCATCCAGCGATATTTTGTGCCTATGTGAAAAATTGGTTAAGGGCAAAGTTAATGAATAGCTTGAGATAGCTGAGGATTAACAAACACTGCTGGGTAACTGAGTAGGTAGCTAAAAAGGGTTAACAAACCCCACTGGGTTCCAGATGCACAACGAGATAGTTTCCCTATTTTGCCCATATGTTGCCCTATCTGACAAGGAGACGGTTTCTATATCTTGCTTATATTCTGCTCCACCTACCCTTTGTGTTTGTAGGTTTTATGGTTCCACTGATTTTTCTGCTGCCACCAGTATTTCTCTTCCTGTCCCTTTATGCTGACGTGGTGTTAAAACAAGTAAGTAATGTAGACAAAAAAGTGTTTGTTAATTCTAAATTGCTTCCATTATTTGACTTCTAGGTGTCATAGTGGTAAAATCAACTGTTGGAAGCCACCAGCTGTTTCATTAGAAAAAGATGAGGCTCTTTGCTCTTGTAAAGATATATAGCCTCTGAAACTCTATGGAGCAGTTCCATTCTCTCCCAGAGGACTGCTATCAATAGGAATCAGCTTGATACACCTTAGATTTTGTGGTATATTGGGAACTTATACAGCCTGGTCATATACCATAGCTGAGGCAACAAGGGTAGATTGGTTAGTTAGTTTTTGGCTCTTGGGAAAGACAGGCATTTATAGGAAAAAGGAACTAGCTAGGGTTCGGTTTGCTGTCTTACGGCTCAGCATAAAAGATTCCATGTTGGCTGTAGTCTAACCTACTGCCATAAAGTTGACTCTGACTCACACAGACCTATGTAGTTAGACTGACAAATGGAAACCAAAGATGATAATAAATGATTAGTCAGTTTCTGAAATGAAATGCTCCTAAAATCAAAATCAATTAAAAATGATGGATACCAGAATTACACAACAAAGAAAAGGTCATGTAGGCACCTAACTGTGTACTCCTTTATCTGTATTAAAGGGCAATTTTCAAGAAAAAAAAAAGTAAAAGCATGGCTCTCATAGAAGTTTAAAATGACTGTGTCAAGATTTTATTTATTAATATAGCTACCAGCAATGTGATAAAAGTAGTTCAAAAGAAAACTTCAAAACAAAACAAAGCCAACCAAATCTGAGGCAATCAGGAATGCCTTAATGAACTTCCTAAAGTGAGGCAACTTAAAAAGGTCACCAGGACTCCTATAAAAGCTAATGGAATTTTTCCATGAACTTTTTGAACCCCCTCGCAAATGAAAGGCTGCTTTATAGAAAGTGAAAATCAATTGGATCTTCATTGGACAAAATTTGCTTGCATTTTCAGAACAAAAATCACTTGCATTGCTATGAATTTTATATAAATTATAGAATTCTAACATTAAAGGCAATAAAGTCCATTATAGTTTTAGATCATCCTGAAAGGTCTACTAGACTATGCTAGACTGCACCCATTGAAATTGGTACCACAAAATAGTGGCTTGTGCTGCCTGCCATAAGAAAAGTCAATTACTCTGAGATAGGGTATGGTCAAACAAACAAGATTTAATATCCACTGGATGTACAGGAAGCAGAGGGACTGCATGTACTTAAAAGACTACCTTTCTGAGGAGAAAGGGGAAAGAGGATTCATAATGATTTGGAACATCAGAAAAACACATGTGGAAATTTTTTTTTCATGTTCTTCTAATCTCAAATTGTGCTGATTCCTTAGGGCATGGGTAGGAACTGTCCCACCAGTGGGCGGTACGAGGCTCAGGAAATCATTTGGTCTGACCCTGACAAGTCAACTGCAGTTCTAGCCATCACATTGATTAAGTGTCTTTGAGTCACTTCAGACTCATAGCAACCCTATATAGGGTTTCTGAGGAGCAGGTGGTGGGTTTGAACTGCTGATCTTGTAGTTTAAAATCTAATACTGATCCTATAGCACCACACCAGGAGTCCAATCATCCCATTGTTGTTGTTGTGAAGTGCCATCGAGTTGGTTCCGATCCACAGCGACCTTGTATAGGGTTTCCAAGGAGCAGCAGGTGAGCTTGAACTGCCGACCTTGCAGTTCAAACGGCTTTTCAGTTTGACACATTAGCCCACAGCACCATACCAGGACTCTGCACTGTTGTTGTTTTAACTGCTGTCAAGTCGATTGCGACCCTGAACAGGGTTTCTGAGGCTGTAAATCTGTACGGGAGCAGAAAGCCTCCTCTTTCTCCTGCTCTGCAGCAGGGGTGAGTTAATTAAATGTTTGACAAAATATTATAGTTGTTAAGTGCTGTCAAGGTGGTTCTGACCCATAAAACCCTATATAGGGTTTCCAAAGAGCAGCTGGTGAACTTGAACGGCCAATCTTATTATTCGAATCAACTTTGCTGCCCAGTGCATTAACCCACGGTGGCACACCACATATAGCATTTTAAGTTAATAATTTTGTATGGCCCTTGACTGATGTTATACAGTTTTTGGGTTACCTTGTGAACCTCTGAAAATAATACAGGGTAGTGATTAAGAGCTTTGACTCTAGAATTACTTAGACCTAGGTTCAAATATCAATTGATAGTTAATAAACAACATGATAATCCTTGGATACAGTACTCACATTTTTAAGCCTCTATTTTATAGTCTTTGATAGTTAAGGTTTTGTGTCACCTTGACAGGGTGAGAATTCTCAGTGGTTTAGCAGTTTAGATTATCACATGCATAATAAGATACCATGTCATTCAAGTACCCCCTGGATGTGATCTCATGTGATCAGCTCTGATCTGATTACACTGTGTTGTAAATCCTCACTTGTGAGGCCAGATGCAATCTAGAGACTTAGATTGTATCTTGAGTCAATTTCTTTTGTGTTATAAAAGGAGAAAGAAGTCAGCAGAGAGAGAGGGACCCACTGCCACCAAGAAAGGAGAGGCAGTGTCCCCTGCACTGTGGAGCTCCCAGATCCAGAGGAACATTTATGCCAAGACACATAGAGAACTCAAATAAATGTTGGGCCTACAGATTCTTAAAAGGGACAAGGACCTTTCTCTAGAGCTGATGCTGTGAATTCAGATTTCTAGCCTCCTTAACTTCCAGAGAATAAAGTTTTATTTGTTAAAGGCATCCACTTGTGGTATTTCTATTATAGCATTAGCATAGGACATAGTCTAATGTCAGAAGAATCTTGGCTAAAACAAAGAATACCAGAAAGATGATTACCTGTGTTTTATAGAGTACTCAAAGGCATTCAATTGTCTGGATCAGAACAAATTATGAAGAATGGGAGTTCTAGAACACATTTTGCTTATGTAGAACCTGCATATAGGCCAAGAGGTAGTTATTAGGATAGGACAAGGGTATAATGCATGGTTTAAAATTCAAGAAAGGTGTGCAGTAAGGTTGTATCTTTCCACCAAATGTATCCACCCTGTATGCTGTGCAAATAATCCAAAAAGTGGACTATAAGAGCATGCCATTGGGATTGAAGACTCATTAACAATTTGAGATATACAGATAACACAACCTTATTTGATGAAAGCAAAGAGGATTTGAAGCACTAACTGATGAACATCAAAGACTATATAGCTTTCAGTATGGATTACACTTCAAAATAAGAAAAACAAAAATTCTCACAAAGGGACCAATAGCAACAGATAATAAATGGAGAAAAAATTAAAGTTGTTAGGGGTTTTATTTCACTTGGATTTATAGTTAATACCTATGGAAGCATCAGTAAATAAATTCAATACTGTATTGGGCATATCTACTCTAATAGAACTATTGAAAGTGTTGAAAAGCAAGGAGTAGCAAGGTGTACCTGACATGGTATTTTAATAATCATGTTTTCATGTGAAAGCTGGGCAATGAAAAAGAAAGACCAATGAATAACTGATGCACTGAATTATGGTGTTGCCAAAGAATACTGAATGTACCATGACCTTCCAGACGAATAGACACTTCTGTCTCTGAAGAAGCACAACCAGAATGTCCCTTAGAAGTGAGGATGATAAGACATCATCTTACAGATATTGACACGTGATCAGGAGGAACCAGTCCTTGGAAAAAGACATTGTGCCTGTTATGTCAGAAAACACACACACACACAACAAGGAAGACCTTCAACAAGATAACAAGATGAATTGGCTACAGCAATGGACTCAAATATAAATGGTGTGAAGATGACACAATACTGGACAGTGTTTTGTGCTGTTGTACATAGGGTTGATGAGTTAGAGACAACTCACTGGCATATCACAATACTTCTATCGTTACTATTTTGCAGGAGAAAGATGAGGCTTTCTGCCCCCATAAAGATTTATAGCCTCAGAAACCCTATGCAGGGTTGCTATTAGTCAGAACGGACTCCATGGAACACCACCACTCCTGGTGTGGTGCTGTAGGATCAGCACTGGACTGCGAATGACAAGGCTGGCAGTTCAAACCCACGAGTTGCTCCTTGGAAACCCTATGCAAGGTTGTTATGAATTGGAATGGACTTAACAACAATGGTGAGAATAATAATGGATATGAACCTCACACATTTTTTGGTAAAGAATAATATTTAAATGCTTGTAAAGTATGTGGCACTATAGGAAAAACACTAGACTGTTAACCACAAGGTTGACATTTCAAACCTAACATCTGTAACTTGTAAACTCTACACAGGCTCAATATAAGTCAGAACCTACTCGATGGCACTTAACAATAGAAACATAGTAGGAAAAAAAAAGAAAAAACACCTCAGTGAGTAAATGATGATTCTTCTAAAACCACATAACTAGTATGTCACGATTGTATCGACCTTTAACTGGTTCCGTACTCTACCTATTACATTATGCCTATATGTAAAAATGTTAAGGCCTTTTTGAGACTACTTTAAGAATTGCAAAATACCCTTGGCATAACTTAAGCATCTAGACCATCAAATCAAAAAGCTCCATTATATAATACTGATTTTTATAGTACACACTGCAGAGCTGGGCTCCAAGTGGCACCAGGACAATAGCATTTCCCTTTACAATGATTAGAAAATAAAGTATGAATATCTTATGTTTAAGTTCCTGCCAGTTTCAAAGAACAATGCCAGATGCTGACAGAGTTGGTAGGTGATTGGCCTAAACAAGAAGGATTCAGAGAAAAGAGCCAAAATTCAGTGAGATCATGCTGATTGGTTCCTAAAACAGGGAGTGTGATGGGTGCCGGGGCACATGAGACATCGTTTATTTCCTGAATACGGTAAACAAATGGGAACTTTAAGCTTCCAAACACCTGTGCTCTCTCAGCTTGAAGCCTAAACTGGTGTTTGATGAAAATTCAATTGTGCTCTTGGTCGGAGAGAAGGTTGGCTTGGTAAGCCAAGATTTTACACATAATAAACACTCATGCTTTCTTTTTCTCTTGGAAAAAGTAATGAAATATGGAACAAACATTTCTCAAATGCATCTGCCTACCCTCAAAATGATTTAAAATATAGAAAACTATCACCCTAGGGGGCTTTCTATTTAGGGGCGGGTGAAGCAGAGACAGATAGGAAAAATTATCTGCAGAAAGTGCAGAAAAAGCAGAGAAGGAGCATCCGCGGAACAGTCACGAAGTTTTGCATCTTGTATGAGGTTCCAGGCATCAGTATCCCATACTAACCTGTGGATAAATCTGCCTGTGGAAGGAAAATATAGCAATTCCTGAATCAATCCAATCTTGACAGCCTTGACAGAGGGCAGAGGGTGGGGCCACAGCCAAGCAGAGTCAGTGACCCAACGCTAAAAGCTGCTAGAAGCCATGGAGCTGAGTGGTGGGAGAGGTGTGACCGATTTTTAATCTTTCATTTTTCATTTTTCATGTATATTTCCTCTTCAGTCCAACCACGCCTTCACCGCCCAGCCCACACACCTTCAGGTAGGTGGGGAGCACATCTCCAAAAGTGTCCAGCATTGCACCCACAGTTTTCCTGCAGCACAGAGAGGAATCCAACAGGCTGCTTCTTATGACGTCTGACTCTGGGACCCAACCCCAAAGCTGACCTGGGCAGAACCCTTTATCCCTGCCTGCACAGCAAAGGTCAATGAACAGTCAAATACGATTTTATCTTTGTTTTTGATTGATGATTTCTGTCTCTGCTTTTATATTGTTTCTATCTTTGGTCCTTTTGGCCTCACTCTTTTCCTGGGGGTGGGAACTTTCTCCCACTACATTACCCAAGAAAAGACAGCAACTGTGCTCTTATAGCAGAGCTACAAGCATACCCTGTAATACCCCACCATCTGGACAAGAGCCAATACCACCTGCTAGGCATTATATGTGAAAAGGGAAGCCTATCTCCAGATCATATTCATGAGGAGATGCTCAGTAAGCTTAACAACACAGCAACTTACCTCCATTTAAGCATTAAAACCCCACATAACTACTGAAAATGTCCAAGAAAACACAATTACCAATCTCAACACATGTCCAAAAACAGAAAAAAATAACTGAGACAAATGAGCTCGAAGCAGACACAGATTTTCCAGTAGAATAGCAGGCTCTTGATCTGTCTGAGAAGGAATTCAGAAGAATGATACAGAAACAAATTCAAATGCTCAAAAAGGGGTTGAGGAAAATAAGGAAGAAGTCAGGAAAGTGCTACAAGATCAATCAAACAAGATAGATACAGCATTGGAAACAATTCAAAACCTTCACAAAGAAGTCCAGATGATTAATAATACAATATCAGAAATGGGCAATACACTGAAATGGCAAAGGAGTAGAATTGAAGAGATGGAAGCCAAGACCAGCAAGCTGGAAGACAAATCTCTCAATTCTGCTAAGATAGAAGAGCAAGCAGAAAAAAGGATTTTAAAATCTGAAGAAAGTCTAAGATTCATGCCAGATAACATGAAGAGGATTAATTTAAGAATTATTGGCCCCAGAACAGGAAAAATCATAGACGAGATAGCTGAAGAGCTTCTGGAAGTAAATTCCCCTAAAATATTGAAGGATGAGAAGATAAACATTCAAGAAGATGAACTAACCCCAGGAAGGATAAATCCCAAAAGAAAATCATCACAACATACCATAATCAAGTTCTTCAAAATCAAAGACAAGGAGAGAATCCTAAAAGCAGGCAGGGAAAAGAGAAGTGTTGCCTTCATAGACAAGCAACTCAGATTAAGCTCTGACTTCTTAGCAGAAACCGTGCAGGCAAGAAGGCAATGGGGAGACACATATAAAATCCTAAAAGAAAACAACAACAACAACAACAACAACAAAAAACCCTGTCAACAAAGAATCATCTATCCAGCAAAACTGTCAATCAAATATGATGGTGCAATCAAAACATTCCAGGATAAACAGAAGCTAAGAGATTTTGTCAAAGACAAACCAGTGCTTCAATATATCCTAAAGGAAGTTCTTTGGTATGAAAACCAACAAGAATAGACAACAACTAGAGATTGGCAAACGTGGCAACAATACTTGGAACTCAGTCAACAGATAGCAGAGTTCAGAACAGAACAAAATTACAGCAATAAATTCAGAGGACCTGTGAGGCTAAGTAGAGATCAAAATATAAACAATGTCAAAGAAGGGAAAAAATATAGGAACAGAGATCCAGGTGGTGAGGAGGTCGAATAGATTGCAGGATACTATAGACTATCTTAAATGCAGGGAAAACTTAATAGACTATAGGGTGTTGTTGTTGTTGTTAAGTGCCGTCGAGTCGGTTCCAACACATAGCGACCCTGTACAGGGTTTCCGAGGGTGTAAATCCTTATGGGAGTAGAAAGCCTCATCTTTCTCCCGTGGAGCGGCTGGTAGTTTCGAACAGCTGACCTTAAGGTTCGCAGCCAGATTCATAACCACTACGCTACCAGAGTAACCCCCCAAAAAATTAATACTTCACAACTCACCATGAAAATGAAGATCCAAGCACAACAAGGAAACATTAAAGATAAGAATAAACTAACAAGAATTAGCACAAAAAAACATGAATTTAGCACACAAGAAGACATGCAGAACAAAGGAACAAACAACACCACAAAAATTAACATAATGACAGCAATTAATCAATACCTATCAATAATTACACTGAATGTAAGTGGAATAAATGCACCAGTGAAGAAAGAGAAAGTGGTTGAATGGATAAGAAAACAAGAACCTTCAATATGCTGCCTGCAAGAGACACACTTACACACAAAGATAAAAACAGATTAAAAATTAAAGGATGAAAAAATATACCAAGTTAACTGCAATAAAAAGCAAGCAGGAGTGGCAATACTAATATCTGATAAAATAAACTTTAAGGTAAAACCCAGTATAAGAGATAAAGAAGGACATTATCTCATGATTAATGGTCAATTGAGCAAGATGACATAACTATAATTAACATCTACGCTCCCAATGAAAGATATATAAAGAAAGCTATATAAACAAAGTCCTACAAGAATTGAGGAAATAAATACATAAATCCACAATTATAGTGGGAGATTTTAATATGCCACTTTTGAAAAGGGACAGAAGAACCAGAAAGAAACTCGAGAAAGCTACAGAGGAACTAAACAGCACAATCAACCAATTTGACCTCATAGACTTGTACAGAGCATTCAACTAAACAACAGCACAATACACATTCTTTTTCAGTTCATATTGAATATTCTTCAGAATTGACCATGTTAGGTCACAAAGCAAGCCTCCATAAATTTACAAACATCAAAATAATACAAAACACCTTTTCAGACCACAATGTCATAAAATTAGAAATCAACAATAAGAAAACTAAGGAAATAAAGTTAAATACATGGAAACTGAGCAACACCCTGCTTAAAAGGGAATGGATAATAGCAGAAATTAAACATGAATTCAGAAACTTCCTAGAAACAAACAAGAAAGAAACACAACATACCAAAATCTTTGGGACATGGCAAAAGCGGTGCTGACAGGACAATTTTTTTGTGGTAAATGTTCACATCCAAAATGAAGAAAGAATCAAAATCAGCACATTAACACAGCATCTCCAGAAACTAGAAACAGACTAACAGAGGGAACTTGACCTATGCTGTGGTGGCAGAATGACAAACAAGTGAACAAATCTTTACAATGAGGATCATTCCCACCCTCTTGGTACACAGGGTTGACAAGGATGAGGAACTTAGACATTGGCTACCTAAAAGGGGGGGGGGGGGAGGGTACAAGAAGTGACTGGCTTACAAGCTTTCAATAGGAAACATAGTTCCAGAGGGTAAGGGGAAAGGTAGAATCTCCACTGAGTTGTTTCCAAACTCTCTGGATGGGGAAGTGATGGGGATAAGACTCCTGTGATTCAATAGGGAATGATTGCTGTCAGGTCTGAAAGCAAGTGTTGGAAAGGTAAATGTAAACGTTTTGCAACAAAAGGAAGGGAGTGGCTAATTTTGCAGTCCAGGAGTGGAGATTCCTGGAACCACCAAGGGAGAAAAGCAAAGTGCAGGACCCTGTGCAGGGAAGCAGTGACACCAGGGATGGAAGCAGAGATGATGAGGTGGAGAGAGGGAGTGGCTAGGGACTCTGGATTCAGAGAGGGAGAGGTGCTGTGTGCTGGTGGCCGGGGGCAGGCATGTGGGGTGTACCCTTTGATTATTTGATTATGCATACAGGGGATTGTGATCATTAAATGAAACGAAATACGATAGGATGAATGTAAAGATAATGTTCTTCCATGTAAACTAACACATAATTCACAATAAAAACTTAAAAAAAAAAGACTATCACTAGAATCACAAGGCAGAAAATTGGAGGGCAGTGAAATGACTCTTCAATTGTGTTAAGGCTGCTGTTGTTTTTAGGTACCATCAAATTAGTTCTGATTCATAAAAAACTCTATATACAACAAAACTAAACACTGCTCAGCCCTGTGCCATTCATACAACCATTCCTGTTTGAACCTTTTGGTCAAAACCCATTGTTTCAATCTATCTATATGATAATCCATTTCAAAATGGCCAATATCAATCCATTTCAGTTCACTAATACCTAGGATACCAATCTTCAAACATTCCATTCTATTTTTGACAACTTCTAGTTTTTCTTCACTCACACTTCTTGGATTCAACATTCCGTGTTTCAACGGATGTTTGTAGTTGTTTATTCTAATTTGGGGTTGTGCCATAACAGTAAATGAGTATCCCCAAAACATGACTTCTTCCACGTCCCTAAGGTCGACGCATCTTTTAGTAAGCAGCTCTTTCACAATTACATTTTGAGTGCCTTCCAACTATGAGGGGTTCATCTTCTGGAGTTTATCCGACAGTGTTCCACTGCTATTCCCAAGGTTTTCATGGGTCAGATTTTTCAGAAGTAGACTACAAGGTCCTTTACAACCTTGGTCTGGAAACTCCATTGAAACCTGCCTACCATGGGTGACTCAGCTGATATTTGAAAGACTGGTGGCATAGTTTCCCGCTTCACAGTAACCAGTAAAACAAAAGCTACTAGTACAACAAACTGTCATGAGAGTGGTGAGTGTGAAGGCAGCATGAGACAAAAGCTTCACACTTTCCTAAGTCTACTCGCAGCAAAGCCAAATGGCGTCATTTAATTTTATATGGCATAAGAATCAACAGTTGCACACTGGTCCATTTCTATGCACACAGATAAGCTCCACATTAGTATGTTTTGCAGAAGATTTGTGTAATGCAACGCATTGTTTATTTTCTTTACTGCTACTTCCATGATTGTAGATGGTGGATCTAAGCAAAATAAAGTGACAGCTTCAGTTCTTTCACCTAGAGAAATATTCCCTTTAGGTGTTCTAACATCAACTATTTGTACATTTCATTATAAGATTTGACTTTCTCTTCTTGAAATGATTTGTTCATCTCCTTTACCTCCATATTTCTTCAATTTGCTTTAGCATCACTGTGTTAGAGAGCAAGTTTGTCTCTTTTGACATCCACTTTGGCCTTTTACTCCTTTCTCATCTTCTTAATGATAGATATTTTGCTTTCTTCCTGTATGATGTTATTGCTGTCATCCCAGAACTCTGCTGGTCTTTGGTCATTAGTGTTGAATGCATCAAATCTGTTTTTGAGATGGTCTCTAAATTCAGGTAGGACATGCTCAAGGTCACATTTTGTCTACTGTGGACATGCTTTAATTTTCTTCAGCTTCAGCTTGAATTTGTATATGTGCAATTGATGATCTGTCACACAGTCTGCCCCAGACTTGTTTTGGCTGATGATATGGAGCTTGTCCACCATCTCTTCCAATAGATGTAGCCAGTTTGATTTCTGTATATCTCATCTGGTGAGTTCTATGTTCATAGTCCATTTGTACAACGTTCCTTGTGTATAGTGAGTCCCATGTATGTAGAGTTTTAAAAAAGGCATTTACAATGAATAAGTCATTAGTCTTGCAAAATTCTGTAATGCAATTTGCAGCATAATTTCTATCATGCAGGCCACATTTTCCAGTTACTGGTCCTTCCTTTTTGTTCCAAACCTGTGCATTCCAATCACCAGTAATTATCAATACATCTTGATTACATGCTTGATCAGTTTCAGACTGAAGAAGTTGGTAGAATTCTTCAATTTCATCATCACTGACTTTAGTGGTTGGTTTGTAAATTTGAATAATATTGGTATTAAGTGGTCTTCCATGATATTATCCTATCACTGACAGCATTATATTTCAAGATAGATCTTGAGATGTTCTTTTTGATGATGAATGTGATGCCATTCTTCTTCAATTTGTCATTCTCAGCATACCAAACCTTATAATTGTCAGATTCCAAATAGCCAATTTCAGTCCATTCCAGCTCACTAAATTTATCGATGTTTAAGTGTTCTATTTCATTTTTTACAACTTCCAATTTTCCTAGAATCATACTTACATTCTAAGTTCTGAATATTAATGAACACTTGCAGTGTTTCTCCTCATAATGAGTTGTGTCCCATCAGTAAATGAAGGTCCTGACAACTTTACTCCATTTGTGCCATCAGGGTCACCTCTTTCCAACTTGTGTTTTGAGTGCCCTCCACCTTAGAGGCTTATCTTCTGACACTATATCTACGATATTCTGATGCCATTCAAAATATTTTAATGTTAATAGCTTCAAGCATCACAATTACACACAAGCCACCACAGTCGAACCAATTGACAGATAGATCCTGTGTGGATACCAACTATTTTCAACTATCTACCTCTTTTATGCTTTTCACTGTCCTTTCTGATAATACCTTGCTGTAGGTGAGACTTCACCATAGTCTTCCTCCTTTTCTTATTTGTAGTTTGTTTAACCATCAATTTGTAATCTCACACTTGATAATTGCTGGTGAGAATAATGACTGAAAGGGAATGATTTTTTTTTTTTTTTTTTAAAGACTTGCATTCAGTTGGAAAAATAAAACCATCTTGCATAAACACTTGCATTGGAGATGCCCTGTTTAGGGATAAAGAGTCTTATGTTGCCAGAGAGAAGATATCTGACCTCTGATCTTTTCTCAAGTTACTGTCGAAAGGACTCATGATAAATTACTTGGCCACTTGGCAGCAGTGGTGGAGTTCGAGTGTCCAGGGAGTTCAACTCATTGACTAGCTGACCCAGAACCTCACCCTGGCTACAGCTGAGATATATTGTATTTCATTTTCATTGGACTTTTTTCTGTTAAATAAATACATCTCCTCTTTTTTTTTTAAAAAAAAAAAGAAAGAATTGGAAAGTTAGCCCACACTATTTGGGAGGTTAATCACAAAGACCCAGAACAGGAGTTGCTGTCCCAGATTCATAAACTGGTAGAGCAGCTCATTGTACTACGGGGCTCAGTCAGTTAGAAATCAATTAAGCATCAGAGCAGTGCCTGATTTACTCCTTAGTATCCACAGTATTCTCAAGGTTGTTGTTGGTAAGTGCTAACTAGTTAGTTCTGGCTCATAGAGATGCTGTATAGAGTTTCCAAGGAGAGACAGGTGGGTTTGAGGACTCAAAGTAGAATGAGTACAAGTCCCTGCATACCTGGAACAGCCAGGTTTTATACCTTTAAGCTTATGCAATTATCAGCTGTGTCTCCTTCACTCTTTGAAATATCCTAGTATAGTAGATAAATTATTTAATTACACTGACTCTTGGTGCACATCTTAAAGCAAGGACTGAGAATGAAATTTTGTGCATATCAAACAGAAGTCTTCCCATGAAAATATGCCTATGCATGATTAAAAACCAATTAATATGAAAGTGACTCTCGTCTATAGAAAGTAAAACTGTGATTCATAGAGCTTTCAGTGGCTAATTTTTTGGAAGTATATCACCACATCTTTCTTGTGATGTGCCTCTTAGTGGACTAGAACATCCAGCTTTTAGTTAATTACAAAGAGTGTTAACTGTTCATCACTCAGGGACTAGACTACCTACCTGCCACCACTTGTCTGGAAGTTTGTTATATAATGGTGGTTTGTATGTCACTGTGATGTTGGAAGATATACCACTGGTATGATAAATACCAGTAGGGTCACTCATGGTGTCCCCTCCAGACTAAGACAGACTAGGCAGAATAGAAGCTAACCATACCTGAATGGCTAGCTACAGAAAGCCGTATGAATAGCATCAGAAGATTTTTCTGACATAGTGCCATAACATGAGCCACTTAGGTTGGAAGGCACTCAAATGTGACTGGGGGGAGCTGCCTTCTTACAGAAGAGCTAGCCTTAATGATGTTAATGGGGTAAAGCTTTCAGAACGTTCATTTACTGATGTAAGAAAATTCAAAATGAGAAGATGATATTGGAAACACCCATTACTAATCAAAACATGGGATGTAAAAAGTATATATCTAGAAAAAATAGAACGCATCAAAAATGAAATAGACCACATAAAGATTGATACCTTAGAGATTAGTGCGCTGAACTGAACTGCTATTGGTTATTTTCAATTGGAAAATCATATGGTATGTTATGTTGTGATGACAAACTGAAGTGGAGTGGTTGGTATTCATTGTCAAAAAGAGCATTTCAAGATCTATCTTGAAGTATAATATACCCTAATATAGAACAATATGCACATGCCTACAAGGAGGACCACTTAATTCCAGTATTATTCAAATTTATACACCATCCACTAATCCAGTGATGATGAAATTGAAGAATTCTGCCAACTTCTTCCCACAATTGTCTGTCAGTTTGTCATACTCTTCTGGCACTAGATCTGATAATATTCTGATGTTATTCATAATGTTTCAAAATTCTGGTGCTATCTCACAGGGTTTAACTTATATTCATAAGTTTCTATGGCTAAGCATTCAGATGTTCACCTCTTCTTTTTCCTAGTCTGTCTTAGTCTGTAAATTCAGCTAAAACCAGTCTACCATGAGTGGCACTGCCATTATTTAAAATACCAGTGACATATCTTCCAGCATCACAGCAACACACAAGTCACTGAGGTGTAAAAACCTGTCAGATGAGTGGTGGAACAAACAATGGAAAAGCTCAATAAGAAACAATGGAAGTCAATAACATAATCCAAAACAAGGCTAGTGGCTGACTGTGGATCAAACTATCAATTGCTATCATGCAAGTTCAGGCTGAGAAAAGAAAATTAAGGCAAATCCACAAGAGCCAAAATGTGACCTTGAATATACTCCACATGAATTTAGAGACATCTTAAGAACATCATTTTACATGATGACTGAAACTTTAAGAGTTGTGGTATGGCATCAAGAACATCATACATGCAGAAAGCCAAAGGACCTTTTAAAACAGGAAAGAAATGAGAAGTTCACAATAGATGTGAGAAGAGACTCGGAAACTTGATCTTAAATATACAGAAGTTAAAGTGACTAGCAGAATAAAGAAGTGAAAGGGTTGAATAAAAATTTCTAAAAAGGTGGATTATGAAGACAACATAGAACATTACAATGAAATCTGCAAAGATCTGGATTTAGAAAATCAAAAGGGAAGTACAGGCTCAGCATTTCTTAATCTAAAAGAATTAAAGTAAAAATCCAAGCCTTGGGTTGCAAGATTGAAGGATTCAATGGGAAAATATTGAATGATGCAGAAAGCATCTGGAGAATATGGAAGGAATACACATAGTCACTGTACCAAAAAGAAACTGTTGGTGTTCAACCATTTCAAGAGATAGTGTAAGATCAAGAAACAATGGTACTGAACGAAGAAATTTAAACTGCACTGAAGGCACTAGCAAAAAATAAGACCTAGGAATTGACAGAATGAAAATAGTGATATTTTAAGAAACTATGGCAGCAATGTAGGCACTCACTCATTTATGCCAAGAAATTTGGAAGACAAATGCTTGGTCAACTGATTGGATGATATTCATATTTGTGCCCATTCCAAAGAAAGGTGACCAAACAGAATGGGGAAATCATTGAACAGTATTATAAATATCACAGGCAAATACAATTTTGCTAAATTTAACTTAGAAAAAAACTGTAGTAGTTCATCAACAGGGAGCTAGCTGCCAGAAATTTAAGCCAGATTAAGAATCATTGCTTGACGGAAATCAGAGTACCCAAGAGATGTTTATTTATGTTTTATTAACACTGTGTGGATCATAAAAAAAATACGGATAACATTTCAAAGTAAGGGTATTGCAGTTACGTGTTCTTCATGAGAAACCTTACATTGACCAAGAGACCAATCTTAAAACAACACAAGGACATACAAATGGTTTAAAATCAGAAAAGATTTAGGACAGGGTTGTATCATTTCACCATACTTATTCAATCTGTATATTGAGCAAATAATAAAAAACAAAACAAAAATGGATTATATGAAGAAGAATGTGACATCAGAATTGGAGGAAGATTTTTTAACCACCTGTCATATGCAGATGACACAGCCTTGCTTGCTGGATGTGAAGACCACCTGAAATACTGATGAAGATAAAAAACTACAGCCTTCAGTATGGATTGTCTTCTCAGTGTAAAGAAAACAAAAATCTTCACAACTGGAACAATAAATAACAT
>NW_006408533.1:24858891-24861399 GCF_000296735.1 Chrysochloris asiatica | reverse complement strand
GGGGGTGAGCGGGGGGCACAATCAGTGATCAAGGAAATGACAGTTAAGAAGTCAGATTATGTACTGCATTAGGCACATTCGCTGCAAAAGGCCTCTTTAAAGTATTAAAGAGCAGAGATGTCAGTTTGAGGACTGAAGTTCACCTGACCCAAACCATGGTATTTTCAGTCTCCTCATATACATGTGAAAGTTGGACTAAATGAAAAAGGAAAATCAAGAAGAACCAATGCATTTGAATTTTGTTGTTGGTGAAGGATACTAAAAGTACTGAGGACTGCTGGAAGAATAAACACGAATGTCTAGGAAGAAGTACAGCTAAACTGTTCTTTAGAAGCCAAGAGGGTGATTCATTGTTTTCTTGGACTTGTTATTACAAGGGGTCCCTGGAGAAGGACATCATGCTTGGTAACGTAGAGAGTCAGTATAAATGAGGGAGAACCCCAGTGAGATGGAGTGACACAGTAGCAGCAAAAATAAAGTCAAACTTAACAATTATGAGTATGATACAGGACCAGGCAGTGCGTCATTCTGTTGTGCATAGAGTCATCATGAGTCAGAATCAGTTGACACAACCTAACAACAACGCACCTACCTGAGTCAACACTTCACTTATTTTTTTTGAGGGGGATGATGAAATTTGGTAACTTATGATGAAAAACAAAGCCTCTTATTCTGAAGATATAGAAAGACATATATACTTACTTTTATAACTTATTTTCAAATTGTTCTGTAAATATGCAGTAAGAGGGAAAGGTAGAGCAAGAGAATGTATACAATTGTGGCAAATATTAACAATTAGTAGATTTAGGGGATGAATATACAAGTACTCATCTTTCACATTTTTTAACTTTTCTGCAAAATTGAAATTTTTTCAAAAATAAAATAGGATGTAGTCTTGGGACTATGATGACCTCCTTGCATCAGCAGGTATCATAGCTTCCTTTCAATGGTGCAAGAATTAGACACTTGTCTTCTGGATCAAATATTCATTAGGGCAGGAAGCATGCCTTATGATTCTTACAGATATCCCATGGTTCTGATTACAGAGTTGATGATGTGTTTTCTGAAATGACAACAAAATTGATTTCCCATGAACAGTGTTTTTGGCAAATTCAACATGTTTATAATCAGTTTTATTAGCATTGTCATATTTAGAACTTTTTGTTGGTGTCTCAAATTCTAACTCCCATCTTTTTTAACTTAGAATTTTGTTTTGTTCTTGCTACACATTACTACAGAAAGTTCATACAACTAAGTTTCAGGAGTGGGCTTTATCCTCATAATACTGTATTATAAGCTATTATCCTTCTAATAAAAGAGGCAAACGAGTTAGTTTTATTCAACCCAAGGAGCTTAAATTGGTATTGAAGAGAGCTGAATGTAAGCAACGGAGGGGATGGGCTTGAATATAAATTGAAATTTACTAACACTGTGATAGGAATGATGCTGGCAGTCTTCCAAAATATTTGTACCTAGCAGGTTTGATATTAATGAATGTATAAATTTATGTACACTTTATAGTTAACATTTTATGAAGTGTTCCTTGAAGTAATTATCAGTCCAGCATCATACCCTAGCTAATAATATTTAATAACAATAATAATTCTTTGTGCTTTTGCCAACGATCACAATGAGTTATCAAGCAATTCATTATCCTACAATATCCTGGCAGCACAAAACTGTCTCTGTGGCCTGATTTGCAAATGGAGAAACTGAGGCCCAAAGGTATAATGGAGGCTTTCTCAAAAATCATTCGAGTTCCGAGGACAAGTGACCAATGTCCAATAACAGCTGTCTCTCCTTGGCAGTAAGTACAGTATTTACAATAAGGAAGATTGTTGTTGTTAAGTACCGTCGAGCCGGTTCCGACTCATAGTGATTCTGCACAGGGTTTCCCAGGCTGTAAATCTTTATGGGAGCAGAAAGCCTCATCTTTCTCCCACGGACCCTGCTGGTAGTTTCGAACTGCTAACTCAAGGTTAGCAGCCCGATTCGTTACCACTACGCTACCAATTGGAGGCAGTTAATTAATTATATTTATTATGTTATACTTTTTATGTCCAAATGTTTCAAAACATTAAAAATCAATACTGATTTACTTTTAGTGTTTGAGTCATCGGTGAAACAGAGCCAGATTTACTTAGGCATAGGGCAGTTGCTTTTTGTATCTAAGGATTGCTGTAAGACCGCCCCCTCCACTACTATTTGAAGAATCTTACTGAATTTAAGATTTCCCAATTAAGTGGAACTATTTTAATTGCAATTGTTGTTGTGAAGTGCCGTCAAGTAGGTTCCAACTCTGTATAGGGTTTCCGAGTAGCAGCTGGTGAGCTTAAACTGCCGACCTTGCAGTTCAAACGGCTTTTCAGTCTGGTACATTATAACCCACAGTGCTACACCAG
This sequence comes from Chrysochloris asiatica, assembly GCF_000296735.1. Classification (NCBI taxonomy): domain Eukaryota; kingdom Metazoa; phylum Chordata; class Mammalia; order Afrosoricida; family Chrysochloridae; genus Chrysochloris; species Chrysochloris asiatica. The sequence goes on along the minus strand of NW_006408533.1, from coordinate 24,858,997 downwards.
GATTTAGGGAACATTAAATTCTCAACAATTTGTATTACATTAGAATATTTTATAGATAGATAGATAGATAGATAGATAGATAGATAGATAGATAGATAGATAGATC
>NW_006408533.1:24856565-24858325 GCF_000296735.1 Chrysochloris asiatica | reverse complement strand
TTACGAATCGGGCTGTGGTCAGCAGTTCGAAACTACCACCTGTTCCATGGGAGAAAGATGAGGCTTTCTGCTCTCTTAAAGATTTACAGCCTCAGAAACCCTGTACAGGGTCGCTATGAGTCAGAACTGACTCCATAGTACATAACAACAACATATGTATGTATATATATACATATAATAGCATAGTGGTTAGAAACTACCAACCCCTCCGTGGGAGATAGATGAGGCATTCTGCTCCTGTAAAGATTTACAGCCTTGGAAACCCTGTTCAGGGTCGCTATGGGTCGGAAACGACTCGATGGCACTTAACAACAACAACATATATTTGATATGAAGTATCAAAAGTATATGGAGTATTAAAGGAATGATTCTTATGCTTTTCCAACCTTTGAGGCACAGAGTTTTCCATGAACATCATGCCAATGAAATATTCAAATTTGTCTTCTGTCCTCAGTGTTATTTGTTGTTGTTGCTTTAATAGCTAGATGGTAGCCTAATTTACATACACTAAACTGCATCCATTTAAAGGTGCAATTTGTTGAGCATTGATCCGGGTGTAGCACTGTAAGATAAACACTGGACTAAGTGTAAGATCAGGGGTTCAAACCGCCAGTCACTTCTCAGGAACCCTACACAGAGTCACTGTGAATTAGAACCTGCTTGAATGTACTTAACAAATGTGAGAAACATTGTGGACACCAACAAATGCTCAAGAAATCCAATCTTTACTCATTTTATCGAGAGTGAGGTTTTTGTTATTAGATTGGTAAAATTGGGTACCCAACCCAGTAGACATGGGTAAACACATGCCTGTTTCTCTTGCACCTCAACAACTCATCTACTGCCACTGCAGATTAATTTCCAATTTCAAGAATTTTGCCTAAATAGAACTATACAGTGAAAAATATGAAGCACCAACCATTCCTCCCACAACACTTACTCTACTTCAATATCAAATTGCATAATTTTTATCAATGGTCACACAGATCTCAGACACCAGGCTCAGAATTAAAAGCTTTATTATAGAAGTTAACAGGTTTCAATTTGAGTTTATAAATGCTTAGAGCACAGTTGTTCCAGTAAGCTGCTAATAAATACCCTTAGGACACATCATTCCACCATAAACCTTAACCTGAAGGCACTCAACTCCAACAATATCCAACTACAGATGAATAATCAAACTGTATTTGATTTTAAACTGTCAAGTTGGTACCACCTCAACATGATTTTACACAGAAATATAGAAGGAAACTGCCCAGTCTTACACCAACCTCATAATTGTTGCAATGCTTGGACCCATTGCTGCTGCCACTGTGCTAATCCATCTCTTCGGGGGTCTGTCTCTTTTTCACTGAGCCTCCACTTTACCAACCATGTTGTCCTTTTCCAGGGACTGGGGCATACTAATAATATGTCCAAAGTATGAGAGTCGAAGTCTGGGCATTCTGGCTTCTAAAGAGCATTCTGGTTGTACATCTTCCAATACAGATTTGTTTGTTTTTCTGACAGTCCTTAGCACTTTTAATATTCTCTTTCAACACCATAACTGAAATGCATCAATTCTTCTACTGTCTTATTTACTTATTGTCCAACTTTCACACACATATGAGGTTACTGAAAATAACATGGTTTAGGTAAGGAGAACCTCAGTCCTCAAACTGACCTCTTTTTACTCTTGAATACTTCAAACAGTCTTGTGCTGCAGATTTTTCAAATGCAATATGTCATTTGATTTCTTAGCTTATACTTCATGAAGTGTT
>NW_006408533.1:24853685-24855793 GCF_000296735.1 Chrysochloris asiatica | reverse complement strand
ACTCTTGGGCCAACCTCACAATTCTTGCTACGCCTGAGTCCATCGCTGCTGTCAAAATGCCAATCCATCTCATTGGGGTTTTTCCCCCTTTCCTCTGACCCTCCACTTTATTAAAAATGATATCCTTCTCCAAAGACTGCTCCCTCCTGACAATATGTCTGAAGTATGAGTGATGGGGTTTGGCCATCCTAGCTTCCAAGGAGCACTCTGGCTGTAATTCTTCTAACACAGATCTGTTGATTCTTTTGGCAATCCATGGTACTTTTAATATTCTCCTTCAACACCATAACTCAAATACATCAATTCTTCTATGGTCTTCCTTATTCACTGTCCAACTTTCACATGCCTCATGGTCTATGTACGGGTTCATCATGAGCACAATTAAGTGTCCTGAAATACTCATACTTCTCAATGTTGTCCATAGCTTGTCATGATTCATAGAATCGAAAGCCTTTACATAGCCAATAAAGCACAGGTAAACATCTTTCTGGTATTCTCTTCTTTCATCCAAGAATCTTCTCACATCAGCAATGATATCTCTCATTCCAAGTCCTCTTCTGAAACCAGCTTGAACCTCTGGAAGTTCTCTGTCAATGTATGTTCGTAGCCTTTATGTCTTATCTTTAGTAAAACTCTACTAACACTGGATATAAATGCTATTGTCTGATGATTTTTGCATTCCATTGCATCACCTCTGTTTGGAATGGGCATAAATACAGATCTCTTCCAGTCAGTTGACCAGATAGCTGTCTTCAAAATTTCTTGGCAGAGATGAATGAGCTTTTTCAGTGCTGCCTCACTTTCTTGAAAGATTTCAATGTTTATTCATCAATTCCTGGTGCCTTGTTCTTTGCCAATTCCTTCAGTGCACCTTGGACTTCTTCCTTCAGTATCATATGGTACCCCTTGAAAGGTTGAACATCAATCATTTCCTTTTGGTACAGCGACTCTGTGTATTCCTTCCATCTTCTTTTGATTCTTTCTTCGTCATTCAGTAATTTACCCAGAGAATCCTTTAATACTGCAAATTGAGGCTTGAATTTTTTCTTTGTTTCCATCGGTTTGAGAAATGTGGAGCATGTTCTTCCATTTTGTTTTTCCAACTCAAGGTCTTTGTACATTTCTTTATAGTGTTTGACTTTGTCTTTTTGAGCTGATTTTTGTAATTTTCTGGTCAGTTCTTATATCTTCTCATTTCTTCCATTTGCTTTAGCATTTCTATGCTGGAGAGCAACTTTCAGATTCTCTTCTGACATCCATTTTGGTCTTTTCTTTCTTTGTTGACTTCTTAATTATCTTTTGCTTTTATTTTTGTATGATGTTCTTGATGTCATCACACAACTGTTCTGGTCTTCAGTCTTTAGCATCTAATGCATAAAATCTGAGCTCCATATGATCTCTAAATTCAGGTGGGATATATTAAAGGTCATATTTTGGCTCTCATGGACTTGTTTTTATTTTCTTCAGCTTCAGCCTGAATTTACATATGAATAATTGGCATTCTGTTCCACAGTCTACCCCTGACCTTGTATTGACTGACGATATGGAGCTTTTCCACCGTCTCTTTTCACAGATATAGTCAATTTGATTTCTATGTATTCCATCTGTGCATTTCGTCTCTATGCTGTTTAGGAGCAAGTTATTATTCTTGCAAAATTCTATCATGTGATCTTCAGCATTGTTTCTATCACATATGTCATATTTTCCAACTATTGATCCTTCTTCTTTGTTTCCAACCTTTGCATTCCAAATGGTATTTATTATCAATACATTTTGATTGTATGTTTAATCAGTTCAGACTGAAGAAGTTGGTAGAATTATTCAATTTCATTATCACTGGCTTTAGTGTTAGTACATAATCTGAATAATAGTGCTATTAAGTGGCTTTCCTTGCAGGTAGATGGATATTATCCTATCACAGACAGCATTGTACTTTAAAGTAGATCTTGAAATGTTATTTTTTCAATGAATGCAGTATCATTCCTCTTCAATTTGTGAATCCTGGCATAGTAAACCTTGATTATGTCAGATTCAAAATGATCAGTAGCAATTCATTTCATGCCTAGAATGGTGGTAGTACCGGTGATGTGCTGTAGAGTCATTTCTGA
>NW_006408533.1:24851616-24853165 GCF_000296735.1 Chrysochloris asiatica | reverse complement strand
TTAGTCTGGAAATTCATCTGAAACCTGTCCACCATGGGTGACCCTGCTGGTATTTAAAATATGGGTGGCATATTTTCCAACAGTTACATCAACATGAAAGCCACTACAATATTGTACACTGACAGATGACTCATGTACTTGGACATTAGGTTGTTTTTGCATTTTACAGATTAAGTTTCTACGAATATTTATGTACAATTCTTTCAATGAACATATGTTTTCATTTCCCATTAGTGAATTCTTAGAAGTGAAGTAATTGAGTCATTTGGTGAGTGAATGCTTCATTTTTTGAGAAATTACACTAGTGTTTTCAAAATTGTTTATAACATTTTCCGTATCCACAAACCAGTTTATGAGCATGCTTGTTGAAACAGATCTTTTTAACCCTTGAAGTGGTCATTTGACTGCATTTTGAACATTCTAATACATGTGAGGAAGTATCTAATTGTTATTCAATTTACGCTTCTTTAATGACTAAAGATGTTGAACTTTTTTTTCATGTGCTTGTTTACCATATGTGTATATTTTTATGACGTGTCTGTTCAAATTTGTTGCCCAATTTGTCAGTAGGCTGTTGGTTTTCTTATTATTGAATTGAAAAAAAACGTTTACAAATTGACTGATGTATTCATGTCTCTTAGGTGAAGAAATGCTCTGGTTATCCATTTAATCTTTCTTTTTTTAAAAAATAATGTTTTATTGTGTTTTTGGTGAAAGTTTACACAGAAAATATGCTTGTGTTTGACAATTTCAACACAAGTTTTTTTGTGATATTAACTACATTTTTCACAAGTTATCAATATTCTGATTAATTGTGTGCTGGCTGTTTAATTTCTAGTACTCTAGTTTCCCTGACTCCCCTTTGTCTTCTCATCTTTTCTTTAGAGTAATTGTTGACCATTTGTTGTCACATAGATTTTTTTTTTTTTTAATGGAACTCATGGCTAATATCCTTTATTTTATGTGTCAATATGTTATGTTGGTAAAAGTGACTTCAGAGGAAAATTTTGGTTCAAGGTTTGCAGAGTATCTCAGGATGATAGTCTTGGAGAGTCCCTAAGCCTTCAACTGGCTCAGTAAATCTAGAATTTTTAGAAATTTGAGCTCTGGTCTGGGTTTTTCTTCCATTCTATATAGGTCCATTTATTATGCCCCTGGTCAGAGTGGCTAGTAGTGTAGTCAGATTGATTTAGTTCTGGTGTCAGGAATGATGAAATTTTTGGATTGTGTTTCAATTAACCCATAAGACTAAGAAACTAAGGCTTCAAACAAAGAAAACCAGTCTCACAAGGTGATTGGTTATGTATGAGAAGCATATATATTTAACTATTGAAGTTTAAGTTTTAAAAATATGTATTCCAGGTATAAGTCCTTTATCAGATATGTGATTTAAAAATATTTTCTTCAGTCTTATTTTTTTACTCTCAACATAGTGTTCAAAGATCAGAAATTCTTTTTGAGGTTCACTTGCTGAGGTTCAATTGACCTTTTAAAACAAAACAAAACAAAAACACTCATGCTTTAGAGTTGCATGTATAAAATTTTTGCA